>NW_007247015.1:292068-300573 GCF_000164805.1 Carlito syrichta | reverse complement strand
GCTCGGGCAATCCACTCACCTTGGCCTCCCAAAGTGCTGGGATTACAGGCTAAGCCATCGAGCCCAGCCAGTCTTCTCCTTTCAAACCTCTCCCCCATCTCATTCATCAACATCTGACATAGGCAGTGTCTTCCTTCCTGTGGCTAGGGCCTCCCTGATGGAGGGGAGGAGAGTCCAAAGATCTTGTTTCTTCTCTCTTATAGGGAAGACTCTCCTTTGTCTTTGGGTTTCAGCAGTTTTACCATAATGTGCCTAGGTGAATTTTTCTTTGTCCTCGTTGGTATATATTTTCTTTGTATATGTCCTTCCTGGTGCTTCTACAATCTGTGGCTTGGTGTCTCCCTACATTTTGGGAAAATTTTCAGCTATTATCTTTTCTCCTCATTCTCTCTCTCTTTCTCTTCTCTCAAATGTTCAAGTATTTGATATCGCCCAACATGTCTCTTATACTTTATTCTGTATTTTCCAGCCTTTTCTTTCTTTCCTTCTGCTTCAGTCTGGATAATTTTTACTAAAATATTCTTCTACTATCTAGTTTTCTGATTCTGTGTTCACTTGTGTCTTCTTGGCTGCTAAACCCATTTATTAAGTTCTTAATTTCAGTTACTATAACTTTCCAATTTTGGAATTTCCACTAGATTTTTTTCCCCCATAGATTCCAGTTTTCTACTGAAAGACTTCCTCTTGTTATCTATTTTCTTGACCATATCAAACCTTTTTTTTTTTTGAGTTGGAGTCTCACTCTGTCGCTCAGACTGGAGTGCAGTGGCCGCTCCTGGTCGCCGCAGCCTCGATTTGCTGGGCTCCGGTGATCCTTCTGCCTCAGCCTTCCAAGTAGCCGGAATTACAGGCATGCGCTAACACGCCCGGCTGATTTTTTGATTTATTGTAGAGATGAGGTCTTGCTGCCCAGGCGGGCCTCGAACCCGCGGGCTCAGGCAATTCACTCACCTCAGCCTCCCAAAGGCACGGGATTACAGGTTGAGCCACTGAGCCCGGCTCATATCAAAGCTTTTAAAATCCATGTCTGAAAACTCCAACATCTGGATCTCCTGTGGGCTTATTTCTATTGTCTGTTTAATTGCTCTTAGTTTTTGCTCATTTGGGCCCCAAACCTGGGTCTGGGGACTGATACCAGTCTGTGGCCTGTTAGGAACCAGGCTGCATGACAGGAGGTGAGCAATGGGCAAGCACAGCTCCGTGTTCTCTCAGATCAGCAATGGCATTAGATTCTCATAAGAGCACGAAACCTATTGTGAACTGTGCATGTGAGGGATCTAGGTTGCAAATTCCTTATGAGACTCTAATGCCTGATGATCCCTCCTCCATACCCCAACTGTGGAAAAATTGTCTTCCATTAAAGCAGTCTGTGATGCCAAAAAGGTTGGGGACAGCTGTTCTAGAATGCCAGTTAGTTTTTTATTGAATGCCCAACATCATGTTGTAGAGATAGCATGAGGCTTGGGATGATGTTATCTTCTTGAAGAGGGGATTTGCTCCTGCTTCTGACGGGTACTTAACGAATTACAGACCACCTTAATCCACTCTGGGATTGCACTGATTAAAAACTTTTAGTCTTTCTGAGCCTGGTCTATGTCTGGTTAACCAAGACTCCTAGAGGCTCCTTTGGGCCTTACATCTAAAAGCTGGAGGTGTTTAAAAGGACCTCTCCCCTTTTCAAGCCCTAAATTTCTCTTTTGACTCCTCAGTCCCATGGCCACTCCTCTTACAAACTGGACAATGCCTTAGGGGAAAAAGCGAAACCTAATATTACTTCTCTCTAAGATCTTGGTCCCCTCAAGTCCTTACTGCCTTAATAGTTCTGCCTAGCCTTTAAAGAGCTTTCTTAAATGCTTGAGCCAGCTTTTAAATTATCCTCAGTGGGTGAATTGGTCTGATACAAGCTAGCCTACTTTAGCCAGAAACAGAAGTCTAGATGAGAATCTGAAATTAGCATGTTCAGATCTATAACTAAATTCTGCTATGCTGAGCACTTACAATAATATCTAATATAATTTTCACAACATGTGATTAAACATTACTATTATATCCCCTTTATAGACGAGGACATTGAAGCACAGAAAGATTAAGTAAACTCAACCCAAGCCACTCAGTGACAGTGGTGGTGCCAGGATTTGAAGCCTAGTGTCTTGACTTCAGCGCCTGAGCTCTCAACCTAGCACAATGCTAGATTGCTAAAGTTTGTTGAATGACTGAAGCACAGGGCACAAGTTTTCCTCCAGGCCCTGTATATAAGCTCTTGTAATTAGCACAGCAGAGAGAACAGGTTTTCTCGCCTCAAGGAAGGTAAACTCACTTTTCTCCTTCCTTGGTTAAGTATAGTAGGTTCAACAGAGAGCAAATTACTGCCAAGGACTCAGTTTCCAAGTGCTAATTGCTAATAAGTGATTCTTATCTGCTCCTGGGAGGCAGAGCTGACTCTGTGAGGCAGACGACCACCAGAGTCTCTAGGCAGAAAGGGCTAGGGGCAGTGGGTGCCGGGCTTATTCCTGAAGTTGCCTTCATCCTGGTTAATTGGGATCTGGGTATGTGCAGGGGTAAGATGTTGAGGTCACTTGGTGGTTGCAATTCACTTTGCATCACCATTTCATCTGGTGGACTGTGGCCCTCCAGCTGCTGCTGTTGCAGTGTTGCTCCTGTTTTGTTGTGGGTGTTCTGGCTAGCTCCTTTTAGGTATTCTCCTCTTCTGCATTCATGTTAAGATTGCACTTTCTGGCTGACTTGTGGTTAGGTGGGGGCTGTGCACCTCATTCTAACCAGGGAATTGTGACATGTGTCACTACCAGGCTGGAATATATAGGATGAAGGATGCAGGACCCTCTGAGTTGATGCTATTGCTCTCTTCAATCCTCCAAGTCCTTCCGACTTCACCCTAAGCCCTGCCCTCAACCCCAGTGCCTGAGCAGGAGGGAAGGCCATTGTGCTGGGTCTTGAGCTGCTAGGACTGGGAGATCTTTACTTTAGTGAGTCCCCCCAAGCTGTTGAGCCCATAGAGATCACCTAGTTCAAGCCCTTCATCTATAGAAGGGAGAAACTGAATCTTGGGGTGGAGGAAGTCTGTGGCCAAGCCAGACCAGAACCAGGCCTCTTCCCACCTAGCCAGGGCTCTGAACATTGCTATTCAGCTGCCCATGACCCTATCCAAGAAGTTCACCCTTGCTGCTGCCCTGCCTCTGGCTGGGGAAGCCTTGTGGCCTCTGTTTGGAAGTCTAGTCTCTGTTTGGGAGTCTAGTCCAGTAGCAGTGTGGGGCAGGGGCAGACACTAGCGGCCTCAGATTGACCAGAGATTATTTTGGTCTGGCTGGGCAACTTGGGAGACCAGGGGGCTCTCTAAGCTCCAGTTGTCTGAATGTAAAGGAAGGGGTAATAACCAGGTTATTGTCCCCAAACTAAGGTCCCTCTTCAATTTGCTGCTTTACCCTCACCTACCTGAGGTGTGTGAAGGTGGAAGTGGGAACCTGTTTAGAAATTACCATCAATATATCAAAAGGTCTCATAAAAATGGCACATTGGTACCTGTTCATTGTACCACATGCTTTTTGCTTTATGCGGGATTAAGTTAGTTCCCTGAGAATTCATCTGTGGCGCAGGGGTTCTGATCATGGGGAGGGACACTCACATTAGCAGTGACTTCATGCTAAGTCCTTTCTTGACATTAACGTGTTGAATCTTCACTACAACCCTGTGAGCTGTTGCAGCCCTATGCCCAGTTCATAGCGGGGACACTGAGGCTCAGAGGTGAAGGAACACCCCTGACTTACTCAGTTGCAATAGGGAAAGCGGGGATTCAAAGCCAGTTCTGTCAGATTGAAAAGCTTATGTGTCTGCCACACCAGAATTGCCACTTACTAGAAGGTAGAAAGATGTTTGCTTATTTTAAAAATATGGTCATTGGTTATTACTATCCAGGTAGTCATCAACAAGCTTGAGGCCCAAGGGGGGGATGGCCCTCTGTAAATGGAGGCAAGAGCTCCTGGGGAGGGGTGGTCTCTGTCTGAAGTCTTTTCAGGTTGCCTTCCTCCTTCCCCCAGTCCATGGTTCTGGGATGTTTGTGTTGCACAGGAGCAGTTGCCTGCCTGGGGGGCTGCCAGGGACCCTGGCCCAGGTTCCTGCTTTAAGGGCCCAACAGCCTCTGGGCTAGGGGGCTGGGGCTTCAGTCCAGACATCAGTCACTGTTCCCTGACTTCCATGGGAGACTGAGTTCCTCATTTGCTTAGCCTGAGCTCTTTATCCCTCACTGTGAACGCCTCTGCTCCTCTTAGTCTTAGCCCATCTCTTCCCCCTCGGTCCCTGAACATCTGAGCCAGCCATCTCCCTGCACCCCCATCCTCAGGGAGCCTCCCACATCACTATTACTCACTGCTGGCTGGGGCTTATTCACTGCCCTGGGAGCTCTCAGCTTCCCAATTCTGCTTCCCAAGAGCCCAGAGAGCTGCCGTCACCCCCACCACAGTCAATTCATGGATCCTTCCCACCCCCACCCCCTCCCCACACACATACTTCCCCAGCTGGAAACAGGTTTGAGGACTAAGTCTGCAAGCATGGCTTTCCAGCTCCTTGACCAGACAAACTCAGAAATGCGAACTTGGATGCATGACACACTGAGTTGCAGACACCAGTGACACTGTCAGTTGCCTGCCCAGCCTGGAGATGAGCTGCTGCCCAGCAGAGGTGCCTCTGAAGCCCTCTCCTAGCCTGGGAGTATGGGGACGGAGGGGAGGTGCTTGAGAGCAGGAGCCCGTGGGAAGAGTGCTGGGGGCAGAGGAGTTCCATTCCAGCCGCTCTGATGATGCCCCACAATGTACAATGGCCTCCATGACTGCAATAGGCGAGCACTCACCATTCCCCTCACTGGGGCTCAGCTTTGTCATTGGTAAAGTGGGAGGTTGGTCTAGGTGGTCTTTGCAGGCCCTGCAGGCTCCAGCTTCTGGCACAGCCAAGGGGTCCCGTGACACAGGACACTGCAGCCTTCTCTGCAGCAATCTCAGCTCTGTTCATGAGACCAGCCCTCTGTACTCATCCAGGCAAGGGTGACCCCAGCTGCCCTGGAGCCTTCTGGTCCTTCCTGGTGCTCTCAGACTTTCCCACCAGAATCCTCAGGCCACAGTCACCTGTGGCCAGACTGGGCTTCTGCCTCCACCCCAAGCAACTCAGCTGTCTGGAGCCAGCAGGAGGAACAGAGGGAGAAGACTTCAGACCGACTGGGGTAGAGCTGCCCTTCCTTTTTTTTTTTTTTTTTTTTTTTTGAGTTGGAGTCTCACTCTGTCACCCAGACTGGAGTGCAGTGGCCGCTCCCAGCCACCGCAGCCTCGACCTGCTGGGCTCTGGCGATCCTTCTGCCTCAGCCTTCCAAGTAGCTGGAACTACAGGCGCACGCTACTACACCCAGTTAATTTTTGATTTATTGTAGAGATGAAGTCTCACCAAGTTGCCCAGGCAGGTCTCGAACCCGCGGGCTCAGGCAATCCACTCACCTCGGCCTCCCAAAGCGCTGGGATTACAGGCTGAGCCACCGAGCCCGGCCAGAGCCGCCCTTCCTATCTGTCTTCTTCCAAGACTCTGGGACTGGCTCCACTTTCCTCTGCAGCCCAAGTCCTACCTCCCCCGAGGGTCTTGAGTATCTTTTGCATGATCACCCAACCCTCTGCCCTCTTAGTTCCTTGACTCCTCATCCCCAGTATCCAGTTCTTTCATTCCACCTCAGCTGCCCTCCCTGCTTGTCACCTCCAGGACCTCATCACCCTTGTCATCACCCTGAGCCATCCCACCTCTGAGAAACTCAGACACTCTCTTCTCAACTGTAACCCCATCGCTACCTCTGTACGCACATGTGCACAGCATCGGACACTGCTCTACACCCTTTATATATGAGGGGAGACCCCCAAAAAACTGGAATTTGTTTATTAAAATTGTGTTTATTCCTCCATGTTTAAACTTCAGTCACCTTCAAAGTACTCTCTGTTTTATGCAATACACCTGGTAAGATGCTTTTTCCACTGTTCAAAAACTGTTTTGAACTTGTCCATTTTGAACAGTTTTTGAACTTGTCAATTTTGATGCCTTTTATTACTTCTGCTATTTTTTGTTTCACCTATTCCACATCGGCAAAATGTTTCCCTTTGAGGACTTTTTTCATCAGGGGAAATAAACAAACAAAAGCTGCTTGGGGCAAGATCTGATGAGTAGGGAGGGTGGGGCATGGGGGTCATGCCATCTTTGGTCAGAGACTGCTACACACTCAGCCAGGTGTGGATAGGTGAGTTGTCATGGTGGAAGAACCAGTCACCTGTTTGTCACACAAAAATTCACTGACACTGAATGCAGCCTCTCACAACACTAGCTGGTACACTGAATGCCAGTGGGTTCTTAGAACAGTTACCTGGTGGGGGAAACCTGTACTACAAGGGGTGCAGCCTCCAGAAGATAATTTCAGGGGTTTTTTGGGTCTCCCATATATATATATATATATTCCAGCCAGAAAGTCTGGGCTTATCTAAGACCCATGACAACCCTTAGGTAGATACTGCTGCCATCCCTATTTTATGGAGGGGGAAAGAGGTTCTGAGATTAGATTAAGTGCCCAGGGTCACAGACATGTGATACATGTGACACATGGCAGTGCTGGGATTCAAACCATGGCCATGTGTCTCCTAAATCTGTGCCCTTCCCGCAACTCCACCCTGTCTCATGCTGCACCTGTTCTCTGAATCATGTAATCCCTGGAACTTTGCATTCTATCTACGATCTTCTTGTTCCGCTTCTCTCTGCCTCCACCCAAGAGCCCACACTGACTTCACTTTCTTGCAACTCCGTTTGTCCCTTTGTCCTTCTGCTGAAGCTGCCAGCAAAGCCCCAACCTTGCAGTCCAGCTTTCTGCCTCCTGAAATCTATGCCCAAACTGCTGAGCCTTGTGTGTGAAAAGAAAACCACAGCTGGACAGCATGGGCCCTCTGTGCACCTATGACTCTGGCAACACCCTGACCCTCTAGCATCCCTGGAGATCTCTCCCTTCCTTGTCTGAGCTCGCCAACCCCCTCACTGGACAGCACCCCGCCCCACGTACCTAAGCCTCTCCCATCTGAGAACAAATCCCTCCTTCCACCCCACATCTGCCTGCAGCGAACACTCTCTCCCCTTCTTGAAAATGCTGTCTACACTACGTACGTTGCCTCCTTCTCAAGAGTCAATCCACTGATCTGGTTTCTGCCTCATCACACTCCAACTCTGCTGTCGCCAAGGCCACCAGCCAGCTCCTTGTCACTGAATTCAGTGAACCCATCATTCAGCCCTTAGCTAACTTGATCGCTCCACAGCTTGGGTCCTGATGAACCTTTCCCCCTGGAAACATTCTTTCCCCCTGATCCCAGGTTCCTTACATTTCACCTTCTCCCACAAAGCTCACAGCTCCAGCCAGAGAGCTTGGGCTGGTCCTCAGCTCTTTCTCTCCCCAGGCTTCCCCAACACATCTGCCATCCATCACCATGCCCTGCAGGCCCTGCCATCCTAACGTCCCTCGAATCTACCCCTTCCTCTCTAGTCTCACCGATGCCCCATCACTCCTCCTGTGATCTTCACAGCTGCAGCCCCCCACCCCCAGCTCCCCTCACCAGCCCTCTTGATTTTGCTCTGAGGAATCTGATCTCATCAGGTGTGTGTGTGCTGCTCCCTGGGCCTGAGCCTTGAGTCGACTCTTCTTTCCTTGACTAGCCCGAGCTCTGTCTTCAGAGTGTGGCTGGGATGCTGCTTTCTTCCTTCCTTCTTTCAGATTTCTGAAACTCCCCAGAGCAGGGCTCCCAATCTCCTGATGCCCTCATGGTACCATGACACCTGTGTCCAGGTCTGCAGGCCTCACCTGTCTTCCCTGAGGATGAGGATTATGTCCACCTTGCTTGTCACAGTGTCCGCAGTGGGGGAACCTGCCTCTCCCCAGTTGCCCAGTTGATACTGGTTAAATAAGTAGTGGAGGGAGGCATTGTTTCGGGGCTGGGGGAGGGCACTGTGTCTGTTTTCTGCCTTCCTGGCCTCCCTGTCTCTTGGATTTGAAGTTGCTCCCTGCTGTTTCTCTAATTCTCTCCGCACTTTGGACCTTGGGGAGGATTTGGAGGGTGGAGGTGGATTCTGGGGCAGAGTCTTCCTGAGGTAAGTGCAGGAAGGGCTGGGGGCAGAACAGAGGGACCCAAGCCGCCAGTCCATGCGCTGTGCCTGCCCTTCTGAGTCCCCCTCTGTCTTTCTCACCGGTCTTCTCCAGGCCACAGGTCCCTGCCTCTTGACTGGGCACTACTCCTTTCTCCTGGAGTTCAGGGCTGGATGAAGTATCTCCTCCTTTCCCTAAAGCGTCCCCTCCACCCCTACCCTCCAGCCTCCCCCAACTCCTGCAGCCTTCACTTACCTGAGCCGGTCCGTGGACACTCCCCTGCTGGTCCCGTCCCAGCTGATCCCTAGCACCCTGGGTCAGCAGAAGGGAAGGGTTCCGCGAGCACAGGG
>NW_007247015.1:272588-291906 GCF_000164805.1 Carlito syrichta | reverse complement strand
CGGGGAGCGGCGTTCTCGGCACGTACCTCCCCTCTCCGGCTCGGCGTTTCTCCCCCTCGCCCTTCTCCAGGCTTCGCGCTTTGCCAGCACCCTTGCGGATAGCTTCCAGCCCGCCCACGGGCTCGTCCGCACTTTCCGAGACCCTGGACGCCCGCAACTCGCTCTAGCACGGGGCGACAGGGCTCTGCTTTCAGCCTCAAACGGATGCCCCACCTGCCCGAGAGGGGCTGGAGCTGTGGGGGCAGGGGTCAGGGAGATGTCTCAGCACCCCCTCCCTGCTCAGCCTCCACCAGTCCTGCACCCTGGAAAGGGGTGACTTTGTCTCCTGGTGGGATGAGTAAGAGCTTGTTGGGGTGAGGGATGAGGCGGAGGTGCTGGGCAGCAGGCCCACCTCCAGGCTGTGCACTGTGGGGGAGGAGACTGGGGAAATCAGCGGCTGGCTTTCCAGATCCTGGAGGGGTTCAGCTGGAAGAGTGCCTCCTCCACCTCAGCGTCCATAGACCCTGGCGGATGTGAGTGTGACCAACGTGTGCCACGACCTTGTTCTGACAGTGGCCCTGTGAGGGAGTGGCCATCTGTAGATGAGGAAACCCAGGCTCAAGACCCCACAGCCTCTTGCCCCACCCCCTGTGGGGCATATAAGAAATGAGTCTTATCTCCAGACTCTAGCCCCAGCCTTTGGGGGGGGGTTCCTCCTCTGCTTGGCCCAGCAGGGACTGGACTTCAAGGGGGCTGCTTGGACCAAACACTCTCCACCTTTGATTCACTGCACCTAGCCCAGGGTAGGGCACAGTCACCGACCGGGGGTCAGAATGGCTATTAGACAAAGCCAATTTCACTTTTTGAACAGACCACTGGAAGAGCTGGGGTTCCGAGACCTGTTCCTGTCCACACTCCCTCCAGTGCTGAAATATTGGAGGGTTCTTTTTTCTTGTCTTTTTTGAGTTGGAATTGTTGCCCAGGCTAGAGTGCAGTGGCACGCTCATGGCCACCACAGCCTCGACCTGCTAGGCTCAGGCTATCC
Source organism: Carlito syrichta (assembly GCF_000164805.1). Taxonomy (NCBI): domain Eukaryota; kingdom Metazoa; phylum Chordata; class Mammalia; order Primates; family Tarsiidae; genus Carlito; species Carlito syrichta. Next base: position 290,882 of record NW_007247015.1, on the reverse strand, counting down.
CTACACCTCAGCCTTCCAAGTAGCTGGGACCACAGGCTTGCACCACCATGCCTGGCTAATGTTTTAATTTATTGTAGAGACAAAGTCTTGCCATGTTGCCGGCTATCCGAGCATTCTGTTGCTGCTCAGAGGTGAGAGGGCACTTCTCCCTATCCCTGCCTACCATACCACACTGCCCGCCTGGCCCAACCACACCTTTTCTCAAAGCTCAGAGGGGGAGAAGGCACCTGTGCCCACGTGGACCACTCCTGTGACCAAGGGGAGGGAGTTTGGAGGTCAAGGGTGGACATATGCTTGGGGAGGATGTATCTGGACATTCACCTGGGCTGGAGGAAAGGAGTTTTTAGAAAGTCCATAGCAGGGGAAAGAGGAACCAGAAGCCCAGGTCTCGAGCACTCCCACCCAGTTTTCAGGGTCCTTTGAACCCTCACCCAGTTCTTCCCCAGTGGACATAGCTCTTGCCTTTACATGTGTTCATTCCTTAATTTAATCCCCTCCAATCCTCAGCACTTCTGTATGCCTAGGCCTGCCAAGCATCAGGGATTCCATAGCCCTGCCCTGGGGAGACTATGACTGAGAGGGATTGATGGTAGGTGGGGGGGTAAGGAACCACCCTCCCCACAGCTCAGGCTCCGCTTCCCTCCCTGCCCCCCTATCCTTGGGTATCTTTCTGGGGCACTGAGGTGAGAATTGAAGATGGATAGGAGGAAGGGCTTCCTCACTGACCAAGGAGGGGCCCCCAGACCTGAGTTACTGTTGATGATAATGGAGTAAAGAAGGGGCAGGGAAAAGGCAGGAGCAAGGTGGAGAGGAGGGAACCAAGGAGAGAGGAGGCTGACCTCCCTCAGCTGGAGGAACCACAGTCTCCACACCTAGCCAGCATTTGTGAAATTCAGCCCCTTCATGGAGGTCTGTGTTCAGGGAGTGGATCCCCATGGCCTGTGCAGAAGGCAGAGCCTTTTGTGGAGAGAGATATGAGACCTAGGTGCAAGGCCTGACTGTGACCTTTCACCTGGGATTGCTGAGTCCTTTTTCCCGTGGGGCCTCAGATTTCCCATCTGTGCAATGAGATGGATTCTTCCTCTTTTAGTTTGACTTCCTACCATCCACTGGGTGCCTGACCCTCTGCTCCTACTCTCAAGAGGGGAATTAGACAAGGGCCACTCAGTGATTGGGCTATGAGGGTGGGAAGCCCTGGGTATCATCTGCACTGATCCTGGAAGAACGAGACTATTCCTAGCTGGTTTTCTGCTCACCAAAGCAGGGCAGAGGCCGCATGGAATGGGTGTCTGTAGAGGTTTAACAATTCTCCTGCACCTGGAGTGTTCAGGTGTGGAGGGAGGAGCAATGTCTTCTGTACGGCCTCAGGCGCCTAGGTCTCCTTGCTCCAAACCCTGTGGAGAAATGGAACTTTGAAGTGGCTCTCCAGGGAAAGCCTAGGGAATTGGTTTACATTAAATTTAAGTCATTAACACATATTAAGCACCTACTGTGTGTCTTGCTTGGTGCTAGGGACTGGAAAAGGGGGCATATTCAACAGGTTTAAGCTGGCTTAATAATTGTCTTGTGAAAAGGAAGACTTCATACCTGCCCGGAGGGTGTCAAAGGAGGGGCTGGTGGGAGAGGGTGAGAAGAGCATGTGGTTAGGGGACTTTCTGAATTGGACCTTTAAAGATGGGAAGTTTTGATCAGCAGAAAGGAGCAGAGGGGCCCCCAGAACACAGGCTGAGACTGGGATGTATTTACCTGACTCAGGGAGCAATGAGAGGATGGGGAAAGAGGGAAGGTCTTATCTGGAGCCAGATCACGAAAAGCAAAGCCTCTCATGGTGGAGTTAGACACCAAGAGTCTCAGGGGAGGGCAGGGCAGGGCAGGGTTCAGCTCCTCTGACCCCCAGGCTGGCTTGCTTGTATCTGTACCTCCTTGAGTCTCTCTCCTCCAGGGACCTCCCCTGTTTTATTCACTGCTGCTCAGAGCCTGTCCCTAAGGAATTGCCCAGGAGTTTTTGGCATTCGGAAAAGACTCTGGTCCAGCCCCTCTGTCTGGCTAGTGAGCTCTAGATGCCCCCAGGGCCACGCCCAGTCCAGACAGGGTCACTGCCTGTGGTTCCTGTGGGCCTGCAGTCCATTTCTGTAGCCAGGATGAAGCAAGGGCCTGGGCATCCTGGTCAGAATCAGGGCCCTGGACCCTAAATTCCAGGGAAACCATTCAGTAGATCCAAAAGGGAACAGAGCCGCAGTCTAGAAAGAAAGTCTAGGGTAAGCCCCTGAAACAAGAGACCCCCCGGGGGGGGCTCTGGGGACATTTTGCTTCAGGCCCCACTTCATGCCAGCAAATCCATCCCAAAGAGCCTTGACTGGGAGAGTGCAGCTCTGGTGTTTCCACAACCGGGTCCATCTCTGGTTTGGATCAGGAGGTCTGGGAGGGCTGGGAGGGCTCGGAGATGGGGCAGCAGGCAGGGAGGGGGGCAGGACAGGGGCAGCCCCTCAGCCCTTGCCTCAGCCCTCCTCAGCCCCACGGCCCCCTGGCTTCAGCTTCTCCAGGGTCCTGCTCACAGTGGATAGGCTGCTGCGGGCTCCTGGGGGAGAGACCAGGGACAAGGGCTGCCTCAGTAGACAGGTCCTCATAGGGCTCCGGGTCAGAGGAACCCAAAGAGACCTGAGGTCGGAGTGCCTGGTGACCCCCGGGGCAGGGCTGAGGTAGGATGGGGAGAGAAGGGCATCCCCTGGGACAGTTTCAGCCCCATTTCAGGAGCACTCATGAAGGGACAGCAGTGTGGGTTGGGGAAGAGCAAGACTCTGGAGCTGCCTGGCTTGAGCCCCGGCTCCTCCACTTCCTAACTGTGTGATGGTGGGTGTGTCATTTAATATCCCTGTGTCTTAGTTGCCCCATATATAAAATGAAGCTAATGATAGTACCTCTTTCCTGTTGTTGGGAGACTTTTTTTTTTTTTTTTTTTGGAGTCAGAGTCTCACTCTGTTGCCCAGGTTGGGGTGCAGTGGTACGCTCACGGCCACCGCAGCCTCGACCTGCTGGGCTCAGGCGATCCTTCTGTCTCAGCCTTTCGAGTAGCTGGAACTACAGGCATATGACACCACGCCTGGCTAGTTTTTTGATTTATTGTAGAGATGAGGTCTCGCCAAGTTGCCCAGGCTGGTCTCGAACCTGTGGGCTCAAGGCAATTCTCTCATTTCAGCCTTCGAAAGTGCTGGGATTATGGGTGTGAGCCACCTCGCCCGGCCTTTTTGTGAGACTTAAACAAGTTAATAATATACATTGGCCATTGCCAGACCATCACCACCATTGCCCTACTAGACTCTGGTGTGGCCTTGTGCTTTTTCAGCTTGGCTGTTGCCATGTTTCCTGACTTTGGCCCCCTTCCCTATCTTGGGGAGGTGAATCTCCTCTTTCTCTCTCTAATTTACTTTTTAAATAAACTATATTTTCTAACTTAAAAAAATATATATATACGTAAGGTCTTTGGAACAGCATCTGTAATGGGACCTTTTACTAAGTATCAGGTGTCCTGCCACTGGTGGCAGAGACTGGGCTGGGGCTATCTTTGGGAAACTTCTGTCCTGGAATTTTCCAGTGTGTAGAGATGAGGGTATAAGGAGATGCCCAGTTCCAGGTATCAGCTCAGGGAGTTCAATTCCACACTGGTTGGGGGGGAGTGGAAAAATAAACAATGGCAGGGGAGCTAGGGGAGGGGAAGGGGAAGTGAGATGTCCCCATCCCAGTGTTCATGCTGGGCGTGATAGAGAAGCCCTGAGGACAAACTGAAGATCAGTTCAGTTTGGAGCACGGGGAGTCTGATGACACATGGAGGAACACGTGGAGGAACTGCCTGAGTATACTGGCTCCCAGCACTAGGGAAATCCCTTTGGCATGCCCCCTCAAGGCTTCCCCTGGCTTCCTCAGCCAGACAGAAAAGATGGAAGATGGACTCTGGGATTTCTGAAACTTACCCTCCTTGTTGCCATTAGTGCTGGATCTTCCTTCCCCATGGTCTGGCCCTGGATGGGGGTGGATTCTTAGGTTCCCTGCAGGATGAGACCACCTCAAGCTCCCTGGTTACTGAGTCAGTCCCAAATTAAGCCCAGCTCGGGGAGGGAAGTCCTTCCTGCTGTCAGATCTCCAACCCTGTTGCTGTCTTTGTTGCACTGCCTTTCTTTAGGTCTCTTACATGATCTGTGCTGATTTGGGGAGGGGCAGAAGAAATAGGCCCTTGAAGGAGAAGATGGCAGATTTTTTAGGGAGGTGGGGGTCCTGGAAAGAACTGGGGATATATAAAGCCCCACAGGATTGATGGAAATGGGAGTCTGCATGTGGGGAGCTGAAATGCGTGGGGAACTATGCAGAGGTTGCAGGGCCTTAGGGGAGATGGGGGTTCTTTATGGAGGCTCTGAGATGAAGAAGGGGTTATCTGGAGATGTTGGAGGCTTTGGGAGATGGAAAATCTCTCACAGGAGATGGACTCCCTAGGTGGCGGGCAGAAGGCTGGATTCTGCTACACTGTAGTCATAGCAACGCCTGCACAACACACACAGCAATGCTAACACAACAGCCAGGAGCAGCCTCACATGTACACTTGGCCCAGCCACACAGTGGGTCACTGACTTACACTCAGAGGTATCACACAGTCCTTGGCAGAGGGGTCTGCTGGGGCGTGGGAGAGGACTCACCTATCGTGGGCAGGATGTGGTCCAGGTTGAACCGAGCCTTCAGGAAGGGGTAGGCCAAGATGAGGAGGCCTGAGAAAACACATACAGCGCGGTTGTGTGATGGGGAGTGGGCCTGGCTGGGGTTGAGGCACGGGAGGCTGGGGGTGGGCTGTGAGCCTGCAGGTGGCTTGAGAGGTGACCTTGTGTGCATGGGAGGAGAGGAGACAAGTGTGCAGAATGGGGACCGGGAGTGTGGAAATGTGAGCCTGTGGGTGTGTGTGAGGGACAGCTCCCTGACACCCAGCTCGGTTGGGGGGCAGTGCCTACCTGAGGAGGGGCTACAGGCTGTGAAGGCCCAGGCCCCTGGCTCCACCCTGCCTAGATGAAAAGCAGGTGGCTGGAAATGGGCCCAGCTGACACCATCACCAGCTCTCCCTGATCCCCCTCCCCTTCCAGGGCTGGGCTGGGAGCTTCTCAGCACACTCCTCACTCCCAGACCTGGGGATGGGGGAGCAGCAGAACAAGCCCTGCCCTGTCAACTCCCACTTCACCCCCAGACCAAGTGTGCCAGGATCTGCAGGTGAGATCCCCAGAGTCCCCAGCCTGGCTCTTCTGTCCTGCTTGTGCCCGGGGTGGGGGCGGTGGGATAGGGTGAGGAACGGGCACTCAGCATCCCTGTGGGAAAGTAGTGGGTCTGGTCCAGACAGACAGACAGATACACAGAGCTGCTGCAGAGATAAACAGGGACAGAAGAGGAACCCTTTGTCTGAGCTGGAGCCTGTTTTGGCTCAGAGAAGGTCCTCTGCAAACCCTGTCCTTGTTCACCTGCCCCCATCAATCTACCCCAGGCAGGTCGATGAGTCCTCCCACAAACTCAAGAGCCCAAGAGCAAGGAGAGTAGCCAGAAAGGGGAGGTGACAGCCAGCTCCCCCTCCAGACTCCCTGTGGCCAGCAGGACCCACCCAGCCCTCCGCTCCCTCCTATGCCCCCATGGCTGCCTTGTTCATAGCTCTGGCTTCCATCTTCCCAGTCAATGGCTGATGACCAGCCCTCCCCTCCATTTCTCGTTCACCTGACCATGTCCCTGCTCTCCCTCCAGAGTCTCCCCATCCCTACCCCAGCCCAGCACCTGCTCACCCAGACTAGCAGCACCAATAAAGATACCGCCCATGGCAGCTGCAGCCTTGGACATGGAGATGCCAATGATGATGCTGCCGGCCACCAGGCCAAGGGCCACGCAAGCCAGCTGCAGGCAGCGGAAGTCTCTGCTGCTGATGGGGATGTCCATGCAGGCCTACTCAGGGCACTGCCTCCAGCTCGTGGGGCCTGTCTCCAGAAAAGTCCTGAAGTCTCTCCTCTTAGATGTCCCTTTGTTGAAGTTGCAGGATGGAAGTTTCTGGGCAGTAAGCTTCTGGGCTGTGAAGCCTTGGATTTGTCTGCAGCCCTGTCCCACAGCTCTCCTAGGGAACCCAGGACCACCTTGACCTGGGATCGCTACCAGATCACCCCAGCTTACACTTCTACTCCTAAAGGCTTCTGAAGCTGGAGGTTGCTCTTGGGACTCCTGTCCAGCCACATTTCTGTTCTGCCAGAGTTCTAGGGAGCCAGGCCTGCCCCATAAGATCCTCCCCTGTGGGCCTCCACCTGGGAGAGCTCAAGCTCCCTCAGTTGCTACTGCGCCTCAGCCTTTGAAACTTTAAAGCAGTGAGGTGGGGCGAAGGGGAGTTGGTTCAGGGAACGTGAGTTCCTCAGCAGGAAGGTACTGAGTTATTCATGAGGCTGCAATGTGAGCTGCTGCCTGGGTCCCAGAGGCCCAGTGGGCAGTCAGCCTAGGCTCCACCATTGGTTCCTGATGGGGAGGAGTGAGCTGCTGGCTTCACATGGCACTCAAAATCTAGGGATGTGATGAGACTCCTGGTCACATGCTCAAGGACCCCTCTGCCATCCTCTGCCCTCTGACCTCTGACCTGGAGGTGTACCTGGGGCCTCTGATTGGCGTCTCAGAGATAAAGACGTGGAAGGAGACCTGGACAAGGCTCAAGAGGCAGGAGCTGCAACTGGGACAGGAAAGGGAGAGAGAGAGGTATTCCCCTAGTCCGCTCTCTACCCCTGCCCATGCCTCCTTCTGCCACCACCCTGTTCACCTCTGGGCTCCCAGACAGGGCTGAGGGATCCTGGTCTGAGGTTTGATCTCAGGAGACTCCCTTCTTCTCATGTGGGCTTGGTACCCACCCCTCTTTTGGTTGCCCGTGGAATGAGAGGGTGAGTCCCTTTAGCCACCCCGGGGGTCCCCAGCTTGGACTAACAGGGAAGATTAGGGGCGGTAGTGGGTATGGGTAGGAGGAAGTGCCTAGGGGTAGGGCCCTGGAATTGGCAGAGGCTGCGTGCCAGGAGGCTGGGAGCAGGAGGCTGGGACATGGTTGGTGACATCTGACTTCCAGGACTGAGCACCTCTAGTCAGCCTGTCTGACCTACTTGCCGGGTCCACCCACCTGAGGCTGGGCAGCAGTGATTCAGCTTAGCCCTAGCCTTGTCCTGGGCCCTGGCTCCAGCCTCATCATTCAATGTATTCTCTGACCTGTTATGAATGAGGGCCTCCCCAACCTCAGAACATGGCCCTGGCCTGGCCTTGCTCTTGGGCACAGTTCCCAGGTCCCACCACCTTGTTCAGAGTCCCATCACCAGCCCCACTGGCCTCTCTTTGGATGTCCCTTCTCTCCCCATCACGTTTGCCAGGCTCAAGGTCTCCTGCCTCTACCTGCCTCCGCTCCCTCCCCTGCCCCGCCCCTCTTCTTTTCTGCCTTCCTGGGTCTGAGTGTCTGCCTGGACCCTGCTGTCTGGAGGACACCTCCTCATCTATCAGGACCCTATGAAGCCCTTCCTCACCACCCTGAGCCGGAGGGCCGCCCACCTCTGCTCCCATGGCCTCACACTGAAATGCCCACTCCCCATCCTTGTTATCTCTCCATCTCCTCTGTAGACTGTGAATTCCTCAAGGGCAAGTTCCAAGAGTGAGCGCCACAGAATGCTGTGGCTAGAAGGGACCTGGGCTAGGCTTCTGGACATAGGGACAAAGTTTAGGAAGAGGGCTTGGACCTTCACCACCACCTCAGGTCGGCAAAGAGGAGGGTTGTGGGCATGAGGGATCCTCTTCTCTTTAACAAGAGGTGTTCCTTGGGTGTGGCGGTGGGGGTCTAAGAAAGCCCTGGGGTCACCCAAGTGGAGCTTCAGTTTCACTGCCAGGAAACCAAAGAGAGGCCTGGGTGAGACCTCTCCTCTAGAGAGGAGGGGTGATGGCAGGGCACAGATGGGCCCTCAGGCCGTGTTCTTGGGAGGAAGCCCCTAGAGCTGGGCATTCCCAGCATCCCCTGTACCTCCTGCCAGGATGAGGTCTGATTATTCCTCTAATTAGGCATCAAATGACACATAATTGATCCCCCACTGACTATTTTAGAAGGAACCACCAAAATAATTATCCATGAAAATGTGTTCCTGAGAGGTTGAGCTCTGGGAGTCTGAACACCCTTCACGATACCCCTATCCCCTCGCCCCCTACACGGTGTTTGGTGATCCTGGATGGGGGGGGAGGGCAGTCTGAGGTTGAGGGCAACTCTCCCGCACCATCACCCAGAAGTTCCTGGGGACATGTTTCCTGCCTTGCGCTGTGGCACTTGGACCAGCCATTCTACCTCCCTGAGCCCACTGGCCTCATCTGGGGATGAGGATGGTGAAGACTGGAACCAGGGATGCTGTGCACTGTTTCAGATCCCAGAAAACATTCTGCCCTCCAAAAACAGGGGGCCAAATTCTAAATTAGAGCTCTTCCTCAATACTGTAAATCCTTCAGGGCACTGAAAGGGTCGGGGAGAAAATGTGGAGTAGAGATACATTAGCCACGATCAGTCATAAGATCACAGAACTGCAGAGCTGTCCCAGTTCCTTTATTGAACAGATGGAGAAACTGAGGCAAGGGGAGGTAGAGGAATTGCTCCAGAATCCTTGATGGAACCCACGCACCCAAGTTCTTGCCCAGCTGGGAAGTCCCCTAGCATGTTTCTGCCCCTGAATTTCAATACTGTCTTATTGGGGTAATCCCAACATTAAAGGGAGACATTGTGTTCAAAAGGATCGGTCAAGGCCCTCATCTTTCTCTCATGACCAAATGTCATTAAAGGCTCCCGAAACACTTGCGATGCGTTGATTACAAATGCAGAGAGGAAGACTTGCCAATTCTCTCCTCAGTGTGGGCCATATCATCTCTGAAAAAAGAAAGTGCATGCTTGTCCTTGGGTGATGTGCTTACAGAAATAGGTAAATGCGTTAAGGACATTTTCTCTGTTGGCCTTGCTGAGAGGGGGTCTAAGTTACCAGAGCCTCACCAACTCACCAATCCCCACCCCTCCCAAGCATCGAAGCCTCTTCACCGAAGTCTGGGTCCTCCTAGAGGCCACAGTTCTCAGGTGTGGTGAGACCATGGGCACACTGCTGAGTTCCATCACAAAATCACTCCTCTTTGTCTCCTGGTGAGGCAAGGGCTGGAGGGTGTCTGCCTGTGCTCTTTCCTTCTCAGAGCACCAAGTCCAAGTGTGGCGTGGGAGAGGGGAGGAAGAGTAGGCGAGAAGGCCCCAGCTTGGTTTGGTTCTGTTTATTTTCCTTGAGGGGTGAGAACCCTGGAAAAGAGTGTGATTAATTCACCAACCCCCCGGGGGACAGGCAGTTTTCTTGGACCATTCAGAAGCTCAAGTCAGGGAAGTGGCTTCCAAGGCAACTGCTACCATGGCAACAAGAGTGCTAGCCTTGTGGGGGGGACCTTACTCCTCAGCCCCCTCCAGACCTGAAGAAGCTGGCTCAGGACCAAGGCACCACTGCATGAAGCTGATCTGGGAGGGGCAGTCGGCCAGGAGGGAGGAGGGCCCCCAGAACACAGGGATGAAGATTGTATGGTCCTTGTGCCCAGAAGCCCTCAAACAAGAGTCCTCAGGATCTGACTGAACCGGGACTGGGGCTGGGCCAAGGCCTACTAACTGGATTTAAGGAAAGAGCCTGAGGTCTGAGACACTCCAACTGGCTGGAACCCACTCTCTCCTTCCAAGGCCCAGCCCAAGCATGAGGCCTAGACCTGAGGAACTGGCCTCCGCTGTTGCCGGTCCCAGAGCCTTCTCAGCGCATCTGCCGTATCTGCTTCTGCCTAGCAGAGCCAGGACTTCCCAAGGTCACCCAGTGAATAGCAGCAGAGGCAGGACTAGGACCCAGGGCCCCTGGCCCCAACCTCAGGCTCCTCTTCTGGTGCCACAGCTACCCCTCAGGGACAGGGACTCCAGCCCAGAAGGGCAGAGAGCCCGCCCAGAGGAGGATCCCACAGAGGGCCAGAGGCCTGGCCTATCTCGAAAGCCCCAGATCCATCTCAATACCACACAGCCCTTCTGTAAAGGGCTCCCTGGGTCTAAGAAAGGGGGAGTGCTCATCTCCTATACTGGGGACCATGAGTTGAATAATTCTGCCCCGGTAGACAACAGTTAATATAGTAGTACTTCCTTATCTCTGGAGAAGACGTTCTAAGACCCTCAGAGGGTGCCTGGAACTGCAGATAGTACCAAACCCTATATATGAGGTGGGCCCAAAAACCTCCTGGGACTTATTTATAAAAGATTGTGTATTTATTCTTACATATTTACTTTGATTTTTTTTTTGAGTTAGAGTCATACTCTGTCACCCAAGTTGGAGTGTAGTGGCACGCTCACGGCTACTGCGGTCTCAAATATTGGGCTCAGGCGATCCTCTTGCCTCTGCCTCTCTAAAGTGCTGGGGTTATGGGTGTGAGCCACTATGCCCGGTATTTTCATGTTTAAACTTCAGTCCCCCTCAAAGTACCATCCATTTGATGCAATACACCTATCGAGATGCTTTTTCCTCTGATCAAAACAGTTTTTGAACTCCTCAATTTTGATGCCTTTTAGTACTTCTGCCATTTTTAGTTTCACCTCTTCCAAATTGGCAAAACATTTCCCTTTGAGGACTTTTTTCATCTGGAGAAACAAACCCCCCCCAAAAAAAAAGTCGCTCAGGGCAAGCTCAGGTGAATAGGGAGGGTGGAGCACAGGGTCATGCTGTTTTTGGTCAAAAACTGCTGAACACTCAGTGCAATGTGGGCAGGTTGTTTGAGTAAATCACTCATCATGAAATGGGCAAAAGTGTTGAATCGCCCCCCCAAAAAAAATTTAACTGAAGCTGAACACAGCCTCTCACAACAACGTTGGCTGGTACACTGATGTCGATGGGGTCTTAGGACACTTAGTTAGCAGGGAAAGCCCATCTTACATAGGGCCTGCCCTCCAAAAAATAATTCCATTTTTTTGGGGGGGTCTCCCCTCGTATATACCATGTTTTTTCCTATACATATACACCTATGCTAAATTTTAATTTATAAATTAGGCACAGTAAGCGATTAACAATAGAACAGTTATAACAATATATTGCAATAAAAGTCATGTGAATGTGGTCTCTCTCAAAATATCTAACCATGCTGTGTTCATCTATTTTTGGACCACAGTTGACCACAGGTAACTGAAATCATGGAAAGTGAAGCCGTGGATAAGGGGAGCCAACTCTACAACACAAACTCTCACAGTTAATATTTTAAAATTTAAAAAAAAATTTTAAAGATGTGGGGTACAGTTCAGGGTTAGGTATTCAAATGTTCATTATGCAGGTACCCTGCATAATGAGGTGTGCCCCCTCTCCTCCCCTGGCAGTTTCCCACTACTGCCAATCCCACCCCTCCTCCTCCCCTGGCAGCTTCCCAGAAACAGTTTCTGTGATAGATCACTCAGTATTATAGACTCTAAGTCCATCCAAGTTGCTGCAAAGTTCAACAGTTAACATTTATGGAGCACCTACTATGTGTGCCTGGAACTGCTCTTAACACTTGCTAATTCATAACTTTCACCACAGTTCCATGAGGTCACACTATCACCCCCCACTTACAGTTGAAGAAACAAATGCTCAGAGACTAACTTGTCTAAGGTCCAAAGCTAGTAAGTGACAGAGCTGGGATTTGAATGCAGGTAGTATGGCTCTGGGTCCCAGGCCTCTCTGGAATTCCAGTTCTACCATTCCTTGCTGTACAGCCCTGGGCAAGCTATTTTTCCTTTCCTTGCTTGGTTTTTCATGTTAAGTGGGATAAAGTAATAGTATCTACCTCATAGGACTGCTGTGAAGAATTAAATGCCAATGCCTATGAACTTCTTAGAAGGTACCTGTTACTTAGGAAGTGCACAACAGTGCTAGCATTGCCAAAGTAGACACAAGCGTTTAAACAAAGTTGTGCAGGCTGGGGGTGGGGCAGAGGGCGCTTTTCCAGGTGGATTAGGCTGGGAGAGGGCACGGCTTGAGCCACACACAGAGGCCTGAGAGCCCATGGCAGCTGCTCCAGGACAGGATGTGGGCTAGCGATGGAGAATGCTTGACCCAGGAAGCCCTGGAAGCCACAGTTCTGTTGGACCTAACTGGGAGAGGACTGACCAGGTTGGGCTGGAGTCAGAGTCCAGGGATAGAATTCCTATGTTGGTTCTGAGACCCCAGGGCCTGGGAGACTTTGGGTCAAATAGGTCAGGTCTGTTTTTCCAGCTGACCCCACTCCAGAAAGATGAGATGTGAGGTTGACTAGGGTTACTGCCAAGGGAAGACTGTCAACTATGCCATCATCAATGTGGAGGCATTCACGGAGCAGGACAGCCGGGAGCCTGGCCCATTACTTGTCCACAGAGTGAAGAGCCCTTAATCCCATTTCCCCTCTCTGATTTCCGAGGGAAAGAAGCCATGAACACCCAGTCTACGGTCCTGACACTCGGAACCTCCCCCTTGCTACTTCCTTGGGGACCCTTTCCATTTTGGCTCTAAGGATCATGTGGGACAATAAACATGAAAGTTCTTTGCATCGTGTACACCAAGGCTGTGGACGGGAGGCGCCATTTCTGTTTTGCCGACTCTGGCGGGACATAGTTTTGGGAGTACAACATGTCCTCAGTGAAAGTTTAGTAATGCTTTCCACAGAGGGGAAATCTGTTCCCCTACTTCTGGAGGCTGGGCCAGTTGTGCACAGTGGCCATCCACTAAAGCACTTTTTGAAGTCTCCTTGTGTCCTGGTGGCTGACACCACCTCTACCCCTTGATGGGAAACCTCTAAAAAGCAAGGGCTGTTTCTGACTCATCTTTGGGTCCTGGCACAGAAGAAGTGATTATAAATGTTTGGTGAATTTCATTTCCTCACTTAAACAAGAATAGCAATGTCTCCTTCACCTTGTTTTTCAGGTCAAATATGGTTTTATACTGAAGAGTCCTGACAAGGGGCACCTTCTCTCCATCCGGCTGGACTCAGCCATCGTCTAGAAGGCCTGTCTCCTTCTCACATCTGCAGGCAAAGAAAGGACCACCAAGTAGGCCACAGCTAGAATTTAGATGTTTTATTCAAACAAGCTCAATGTATAAAAGCATTGTTGTGTTGTATAAACGTGTTTGCCATATACAAATCTATTATGTAAATCTCACCATATGACTCAACCATTCAGCTTATCTGACAATGGCTGTACCTTCATACTCTTTGTCAGCAGGCACCACATCACTCAGACCAGGGCAGTGGGGCTGCCTCCAACCTGGCCTCACTCAGGCACAGAGCTCCATCTACCTGCTCAGATCTCTGCCACCCTCCACACAAGGCCTGAGGGGCACTGCAGCAGCAGACCCTGACATTGTCTCCACTGTCTCTAAGTGGCTCGTCATAGTAACAGTTTAAACCAGTTATAATAGAGAACAGCTGATTAAAACCCAAATGAATGGACGGACATTCCAGAAAGAACAGCAAGCCAGCACATGTTCTAGAAAGTCCATGGGCTTGCAGTGGAGCTTACAGCCCCATCTTTGCTGGAAGACCATGGCTAAAAAAGCAAGCCTTTTTTAAAAAAGAAAGAAATAATTCTGACTTTAGCAGCAATCACAAACAAAGAGGATGATAAATGAGGGACACAACTCGGTCACGGCAAAGAAAGATTATGTGCTTCTCTGTGCTACAGACCAGAAGACCGACCCGGATCCCAGAATGAGGATGGTTCCCTAGTCTTTTCTGATTTGAGGAGATGGCTTTGCTCAGCCAAGGGGGAGGACAGGCAAAGAGGACATTTGGAGGACAGAGAAAGGTGGCAGGACCATCAGAGGAGGGTGAGAGTGCAGGGAGGGAAGAGGCACTTGTCGTCAGCCTCTGTCAACGGATGCTTCTTGCTTCTCAAAGCTGGCTCCCTGAAGGCTGCAGCCCTGGCCGCTGTGGCGGGAGAGCAGGCTGGATCCTGGATCTGCAGGCGGGTGAGCAGGTGGAGCCCAGCAGAGAAGTTCCTGCTGCAGGCGATTATGCAAAGTGACAAGTGATTGCTTTTTCTTTTCAAAGACAGCCCCTTTGGAAAAAGCTTTTTCCTCCAGGGCCCTGGGGAAATGGGGGGTTGGGTGGGAACCGCAGGGCCTTTACAGACGAAAAGCCTGAACGAAGCCATGGAGCAGACCCTGCTGCCTGCTCTGGCAGACTTTGGCCACACAGGTTTTTAGGGGGCAATGCCTGGACAGGCCTAGGATCTGCAAGGTTTGGCCGGAGTGGTTCAGGGTGCTGTGGGTGTCGGGCAAGGTCCCCCGTCTCCACTGCGGCCTGCCTGAGCCAGAGCCCGCCGGCGGGCCAGGCGTGACTTGGAGGGAGGGGAAAGCTTCACAGAGCAGAGGACCTCAGCCAGTGTCTCTGGCTCCCCTGCCAGTTCGTTCTCCTCGTGCTGGGACAGCTGGCGGTTAAGGGCGATGGCCTCAGCCGCGAAGAGCGTCAAGTCCATTGTGCTGCTGTTCCTACAAGAGCCGAAGGAAGGCACAGAAAAGAGGGAGGCGGGACGAGGGTCAGTCAGGCCAGAGCCTAGATGCTCCCACTTGCTGCGTTTCTATACTTCCACCAGATTTTCCTGAGTTGGCAGTTTGCTCTCTCCAAAAGTAGTTCTTGCCTGGGATGGAATCTTGCTTGCTAGAATGGCCTCTGAGTGCACAGTGCCATCCCTGGACTGGATAGTAGGGGTAAATGTCCCCTTCTACTCCGGGCACCCTGCTTTGAGCTCCCAGGACTCTGACACTGCACACAGCTCTAGTAGAGGATGGCCCCAGCTCATTAAACTCACCCACCTCTTCCGCTACCCAGCCAGAGCAGTGGCCATGCTGTTTATACTTGTGTCCCCAGAACCTGTCACAGGCATTTTGGGTTTGCTGAGTCAATCTTCTAAGAGACATCTGAGGTTTGGCGCCTCAAGGCATCTGGAGGTAGCTCTAGACAATAAGGTAGGAACTCAAGCTGGAAAACAGCAACTGAGTCAAATGAATTGAGTATGGAGGTGTAGGACGTCCCTGCGTAGCTCCTAAAAACTGGCTATGAGGGTAGGCCTGAAAGGGTTTTCCACAACGTTTAGCCTCAGCCCTTTGGGAACAGGGCAGTGCTCACCAGAAACACAGTTCAGTTTTAAAAGGCTCTAGAGTCAAACAGACCAGGGCTTACTGTGTGGTCTTAAGCAAGTTAGCTTAGTATTTTTTTCCTCAGTTTTCTCATCTATGAAATGGGATGTTAAGAACACCTCTTATGTTTAGTTGTGAAGATCATGGATATAACATATGTAAAGTGCTTAGTCTGACATGTGGTATTTGATACATGGTGGCCATTATTATTACTGCCGTGCAGTGTCCCCTGACTCCTGCTACTTTCACCAACTGCACGAGCCGTGGGAAACCTTGGTGTGAACGACCCACAGGTAAGGTCTGTCTTTGGGCTAGAAGTAGTGTTTTGTTACAATTCACGTGGGCAGGCAAAATAGGTTTTTTTCCTGCACGCATTGCAAGGAGGGGTCTTACAGGTGCTGGCAGGCAGAGGACACAATCTAGGTGAAAGAAGAAAACAGAGGGAGATGGGATCTAGAGTAGAGGGAAACAGCAAGGAGGGAAAATGGGGAGGATACCCCAGCTGGAGATGGGCTCCCTGGCTTCCACTGCCACCCCCATCATGGCTGACAGCATGTGGGAAAGTCAAAGCCAAGGAGAGAAGGGCTTTGGGGGTGGTTGGAGCATTTACCTCTGGAGGACTTGCGGCGTGGGGAGTCCCCTTTCTGGAGCTTGCTAGAATGGGAAGACAAATGTGTGGGTGAATGCTGCGCCCTCCTGCCAAGAGCTGCCCCCAACCAAGGCAACACGGAGTGGGCAGGTTACTACAGGCTCTTGGCCCATCACAGGCACTTGGTTATGCTTGCCTGCTGGGTCAGGCCTTCCAAGGACAGAGCAAGAAAGGTGCAATCTGAAGTCACAGTCCCCAGTGCAGCTGCCTCTGCATGGAGAGCCCTTATCTCCCTTTGCCCAAGTCCTACTCATCCTCCAGGACCCAGCTCAAGGGCCACTTTCCCAGTGAAGCAGTCACCCTTCCCTGTCGCCTCCCTGCCCCGGTCCCTAGCAGAGGTGAATCCTGGGCCCTTTGTGCCCCTTATCACACTGTCCTGTAGTTCATTCCCTGGTCCATCTCTCTCCACTAGAACATGAAGACAGAACACTCATCCCTGTACTGCCAGTGTCGGGCATGTGGCAGATGCTCCCTTTTGGGTGGCTGGGAAGCTGCCACTTACACTAGGACTAGGTCTGGCAACCTGCCTCCTTCCACTGAGGGTCACTGAGGCCAGCTAGGGCCTGGTCCACCAAGGAGATAGTAAACCACAGGAGGATCTGGCAGACCCCTTGAAGGAGTTGAAGTCAGCTATCGTGACTAATCAAGGAGAATTTTTTTTTTTTTCCTGAGTAGGAGTCTCATTCTGTTACCCAGACTAGAGAGTAGCCTTAACCTGCTGGACTCAGGTGATCCTCCCGCTTCAGCCTTCCAAGTAGCTGGAATTATAGGCACGCGCCACCATGCCTGGCTACTTTTTTGATTTACTATAGAGATGAGATCTCGCCAATTTTCCCAGGCTGGTCTTGAACCCATGGGCTCAGGCAATCCTCTCACCTCAGCTTCCCAAAGTGCTGGGATTATAGGCATGAGCCACCATACCTGGTGAGAATTTTAAAAAATGTTTTCCAGTGAAGACTTGGATTCTTAAAGAAAAGCCACCATTTGCCTCTCAGGCCATGAGGAGAACCTATGTGCCCCATCACAACCACATGACAGGTAGGGCAGCAAGGCCTTTCTTGCTTCTGGACACTCTCAGCTAGTGGTTTCTAAAGGGAATGGTATAACAGGCCCCAAATGACAACACCATGCTGCTTCTTGGGCTGGGTATCTCTGCCAATGGTGGGGTGCATGTACCAAATCCCTCAGAGGTCTCTTTTGGGGTTTAGTCTGTGGTCTGTAAGAGGTCCAAGCAAGGAGCCAATATGCTTTCCATGCACAAAGATGGAAGCTGCTTCCTCCAGCTGAGGCCAGCTACCAGGCTGGTGCTTAGCACTTGCCAGTATGAGAGTTTCTCATGGCCATGCGACAGGTCTGGAGTGGAGGAAAACACCTTCCCTAGAGTCACTCACCCCCTGCACCCATGGGTGCTGCAGAACTTGGGCAGCGCTGAGTCTCTGCTTTGCATCTCGAACCAGAAGCCTGGAGATGAGGTCTTTGGCCTCACTGGAGATGTGTGCCCAGTCCTTGTCAGGAAACTCATACTTGCCCTCCTGGATGCTTTCAAACAGCTTGTCCTAGGTATAAAAAAGATTCCTTCTGAGGCCACACTGGCCAGGGATGGCCAGGATGTGCCTGTCACTGATCTGATCACCTAGTTCCACACAGCTTCGGCTGCAGCTAATGGCTTGGGGATGCCACAGACTGGGGCTCCTTCCCAGACCCCCCACTCTCTCCCAAATCATCAAACTATACAGAATGCCCTTGGCAGGCTGGGTTGGATGGGTGACAAGTGGGGATCATCACTTACAGAACAAAGCCTCAGTTCCTAGGTCCTTCCTAGAGGGCCCTCCATAAATTTCTCAGGTCTCTCCTCCCACTACTACCAACCATCTACTCCTTTCTTCCTCTCTGTACCCACACAGCTGTTTCCTATGTCTGTGTCTTTGCTGTTCCTTCTACTTGTGTCTTGTCCCTCCTCCCCTGGGCAAGACTCATCCTTAAGAGTCAGCTCAGGCCAGGCTTGGTGGCTCAGCCTGTAATCCCCGCGCTTTGGGAGCCCGTGGGTTCGAGATGCGCCCGGGCAACTTGGCAAGACCTTGTCTCTATAATAAATCAAAAATAAGCCGGGTGTGGTAGCGTGCACCTGTAGTTCCAGCTACTCAGAAGGCTGAGGTGAAAGGATCGCCAGAGCCCAGCAGGGTGAGGCTGGGGTGGCTGGGAGCGTGCCACTGCACTCCAGTCTGGGTGACAGAGTGAGACTCCGACTCAAAAAAAAAGAGTCAGCTCAGCCAGCCTGGGCAATTTGGTGAGACCTTGTCTCTATAATAAAGCAAAAAATAGCCAGGCTTGGTGGCTCAGCCTGTAATCCCGCGCTTTGGGAGTCTGAGGTGAGTGGATGCCTGAGCCTGCGGGTTTGAGACCCACCTGGGCAACTTGGCGAGACCTCATCTCTACAATAAATCAAAAAAATTAGCC
>NW_007247015.1:237097-272568 GCF_000164805.1 Carlito syrichta | reverse complement strand
GCGGGAGCGGCCACTACACTCCAGTCTGGGCGACAGAGTGAGACTCCAACTCAAAACAAAAACAAAAACAAAACAAAAAAAATTAGCCAGGTATGGTAGCACATGCTTGTAGTTCTGGCTACTTGGAAGACTGAGGTGGAAGGATTGCCGGAGCCCAGCAGGTTGATGCTGGGGTGGCCGTGAGCATGCCGTTGCACTCCAGCCTGGACGATGGAGTGAGACTCCAGCTCAAAAAAAAAAAAGTCAGCTCAGGTGTGACCTTCTCTAACAATCATCCCTTGAACTTCTAGCTGGGCTGAGTGCCTGATTATCTCTATTTTACCCTGTGACCCTCTTCCAGATCAGGAATGATCTCCCAGCTCAGCCCTGCTTGACATCCCACAACCACACTGACTCCCAGCAGGGCCCATGCAGCAGTCCCTGGGGCCACACTCACCTGGCACACCCTGCAGACCTCTCCCCGGTCCCAGCCACAGTCGGCCCCACAGTGACCCACGAAGGGGGGGTAGCCACTCAACATGATGTAGAGGACCACGCCCAGGCTCCATAGGTCACAGCGCTTGTCATAGAAAGTGGCCTGGTCAGTGAAGACCTCCACCACCTCAGGGGCCATGTATTCTGCAGAGCCGCACTATGGGAGTCAGGGTTGGGGGAGGGGGAGATGGCAGAAAGAGGCTTAGTCATAAGGAAGAGGATGGCAGAGAGAGACTATGATGGGACTGACACAGGAGGATGGAGGATGGAGTGCTGAGCAGGAAGTCTTCAGGAAGGCAGCCAGCGTGCTACCCTAATGTTAGTAAACTGAGCTCCTTCAGTCTCCATGATCCATATGACCAGTTCCAAGTCACCTTCTTATTGTTTCAGTTCCTTCTCCAGTGGGCACAGCCCCTTGGCCAAGAAGCTCCAGGAATTTCTCCCTGCCTCTGCTTTACAAACAGCCACTTCGTGGACAGGTACTTAAATATACCAGGAAGATGGCTTTGGAAGGGAGATCTGAGGAGGTCCAATTCTACATAGCCAGGATGTCTGAAAGCGAGTCCTGCCAAACTCCCTGGCTAGCTCCGAGCAAGGACGTGTAAGACTTTAGAATCAAAAGACCATTAAAGCTAGAAGAGCTCTTAGAACAAATCCAACGCCCCCAAACTCTGATTTACAGATGGCAGAGGCAAGGCCTAGAAGGGGCAGGGATTTGTTCGAGCACATCAGTAGCAGACCCAGGACCACAATCCAGGACTCCTTCCTCTTACCTTGCATAGAAAACTGCTAATAAGAATAAATGCATTCTTTTTGCTCCCCTCTTCATTATTTCAGGATCACTGAGGAACAACCCCCATTCCCCCCACAAGACTAATTCCATTGGAAGGCATAAGCGTTCTCAAGAAAGGATATTTTCTTTGTTATTGGCAATTAGAGTTAATGACTTTGAGAACAAGGTGGCTCAGTGTGTTAAAGCGAATACAGAAACATTCCTAATCATGATGTTAGAATAAGACACAATACAGGCATATTTAAAGGCATGTCTTTAGAAAGGGTTACTGGGAAAATTTACTTGTGAAGCACACAAATCTCAAAAGAGTCATAATAATTATAGTATATCAAGTATGTACAAGAGCTGTCTTATAAACAGCTCCCAGCAGCACCATCCAGGCGTGAAATGCGAAGTCAGAGCAGCAACTGGGTAAGTTGGCGACGTGATCCCACGTGCATACAGCTCAGGACCTCACAGTTCCCACCACAGGGAGATTATCCATTACACTGTGGGTGGGGAGGACAGCTACATCATGAGGGAGATGTAGCTTACAGAACTGCCCACATACTCATGTGCAAAAGGACTGGCCTGGGGGTGGTGTCTGTTTTCACCTGGGTCAAGAGTCAGGGCTGATAGATGCAATCTCTTCATAAGCAGAGAGGACCCACTCCAAACTAAGAGCCCTACTGTCCGTTTCATTAGTAACTAAGGGATGGGGGTGATGGGGGGCAGGCTTGGGGGCTACGAATACAGAGCTATGAGCCAAATGACAATTCAGATGGCAGGCGTGCTATAGATACAGTTAGTTTTCCTTCCTTGCCTCTGTTCTGGACTTCCTGGCTTTGGGTCAGGGAGCATTTCAAATGCTCAGGAGGCCAGAAGGAAGTGGCACAGGGTGCCCAGCTGTACATACCGGAGTGGTCAGCTCTGGTGTGGTTATGGGGGTGCAGGAGTTGTTCAGTTTCACCCCACTGCCTAAGTCAAAGTCACAGATTTTCACAGGAGACACCTGAAAAGGAAAACAGAAGCCAAGGTCAGAGACATAAGAAACTACAAGGCACAAGGAGCCTGGCATGAAGTATGGATGCCTGACTGTCTGGCTGTCACATGGCAGCTGGCTTTTTCCATCAGGTTGTATTTGCTCTCCTTAGGTTCATGAGAAGTCCCCTGAGGATTTTTCCCAAAGTGTCCTCTTCCCTATGCTCTCTTATTTCCTAGTTAAGAGAAAAGTGGGTGGACTATATGGTGTTAGATCTCTGTGAACTTAGTACACTTTAAGTATGGAACTCCTGTTGGCAAATAAGGGCACAAGCTGAAGCACAGAAGCTTGAGAAGTTAATGCACATTCCAGAGAGCCAGACTCCTTGCAGCCCATCCAGTGGAGGGCAAAGGAGCTTGGAGTAAAATCCCTGACCACCTCAGGTGACTCAGGATGACCAAATTATCCTGGTTTGCTTGCCTGGGACTTTGTTGGTTTAAGCACTGAAAGTCCTGTGTTCTGAGAAGCCCCTCAGTCCTGGGAAAACTGAGATGGTTGTTCAACCCTGGTGGCATCAACAGCAGCCAAGCCCACCAGAACTGGGTGCTTTGCCTGGGAGCACAGGTGCCTCTTCTCTGGAGCCAGGCAGGAGGGAGTTTGGGTGCATGCATGAGAATGGCATACCCGGTAGAAGCAGCACAGAGGGGGCTGGGAACACTGGTTCTGTGAGTCCTGCTCACCTATTTACCTGCCCAGGAAGCCTGGGCAAGTCCCCAACCTCTTTCCCTTTTCCCGCCCCTTCCTTCTCTTCTCTCTCTCTTTTTCTTTCTTTCCCTCCTTTCTTATCTCCTTTCCTCCCTTTTTCTTTCATTTTATCTTTCTTCTTTTCTTTTTCATTTAGTCCCTCTCTTTTACATTGTGGCAAAATATAAACCATAAAATATGCCATTTTAAAGTGTGCAATTTCATGGCAGAAGGTACATTAATGCTGTTGTGAAACCATTACCACTGTCTAAAACTTATTCATCACTCTGAACAGAAACTCCTTACTCATTAAGCAACAATTTCCCATTCCCCCTCCTCCTGGTTCTGGGTAAGCTCTAATCTTTGTTTTTATTAATTGGCCTATTTAATATAAGTGGAATTATACATTATCTGTCCTTGTTATTTCACTTACCTACTAGGACAATAAGTGAAAAAACTTCATTTGATTTTATCACTAATATTCCATTGGATTTATGTCATGCATTTTATTTGTCTATTCATCTGCTGATGGCCACTTGGGTTTTGTCTTCTAGCTATTTGGATAATGCTGTAATGAACATTGGTGTATGAGTATCTATTTGATTTCAGTTCTTTGGGAGTAACACCTAGAAGTGGAATTGCTGGGTCATATGGTAATTCTGTGGTTAGCCTTTTGAGGAACTGCCAAACTTTTCCATAGTGGCTGCACCATTATACATCCTCACCAGCAATGTATGAGGGTTCTCCACATCCTCACCAACACTTGTTACTTTCCATTTTTAAAATTACAGTCATCCTAGTAGGTAAGTGGTGGTACCTCACTGTGGTTTTGGTTTGCATTTTCTTAATGACTAAGGATGTTGAGCATCTTTTCTTGTGCTTGTTGGTCACTTGTACATCATCTTTGGAAAAATGTCTGTTCCTTTGCCCATTTTTTAAGTGGGTTGTCCTTTTGTTGTTGAGTTTTAGGATATACAGAGGGTGCCAAAAAAATGTATACACATTTTAAGCAAGGAAAAAAAACTGTATTAAAATTGTAATCGTCAATATATACCAATAACAAAAGGTAAATACAAATCACGTTTGACTTCTGCAATTACAAGAGATGCTCAAAGTGGTTATCAGCAGTGTCCAGACACTTCTGATGATGGTGAACTAAAAGACATACATAGATAACATCTCTTGCAATGTGTACACATTTTTTTTGGCACCCTGATATTTTGGATATTAAACCCAATTTTTTTCCCTCTTTCTCTCTCTTTTAAGGGTCAGGGGTCTTGCTATGTTGCTCAGGTTGGTCTCAAACTCCTGAGCTCAAGCGATTCTCCTGCCTCAGCCTCCTGAGTAACTGGAACAAGAGGCGTGCACTACCATGCCCAGCCAGCCTCTCTTAATTTTGGTTTTTCCAACCATGTAAAGGGGGCAACAAACCTGTGCCTTGAAGATCAACTGAAACAAAGGACATGAAATTACACTGTAAATCAGAGGCAATAATGGGTCGTTTGGCGACCCATGGAAATCTAGGCTCTTCTACTTGACCAGCTGAGTGACTTACTTTGAACGAATTTCTTAATCTCTCTGAGCTTCAGTTTCCTCATCCATAAAATGAAGATAATAATAGTATATACCTCATGATATTTTGTAAATACTAAGTATAAGTGCCTGTACAATGTAAATACTCAAGAAATGTTCATTGTAATTATTACTAATAATCATAATTATAATGATAAATTATAAAGGCCCATGCCAGAACCAGAGACAGGAAGTCACAAGTTCTTTTTTCTGCTCATTCCATTATTATCCCCCCCAAAAGAGCTGTGGGTAGCAGGCTGACTCATGTATTTACTCAAGGCCATCCTTTGTTTAAGCCATGGCTTCCTCTAGATGATATATGTGCTCTTCCACACAAACATACATACATGTGCACACACATGTAAAACTGTGAATGTAGCTCCTAAAACCACCAGGGCCTAAATCCCTCCTAACAAACACAAAATTTGTCAAATTCATACACTCTTAAGGAAACGCAAACACTTCCACTTACTAGTAGATTCAATTAAGGCAACGTTGAAAATAGGTTGCATTTGCTCAATATCAAGCATAAATGTTTTCTTTTTAATGCTCACCTTTGAAAATAAAAATGGAAACAGAAGCCCTTTTCAGAGCTTCCCTAATTATTACCTCCAGTGGTAGACACCACCTGGTACACATAGCACAACACAACTAATCATTTATAGGTTGAGATCTGCTTCATACAAAACTGAGTTGTTTATGACTCACATCAACTACTCTAAAGGTAACTGCAATGGACTAGAAAATATTAACTTTGTGCAGTGCTCATTTCTTTTTTCTTTTCTTTTTTTTTTTTTTGAGTTGGAGTTTCACTCTGTCGCCCAGACTGGAGTGCAGTGGCACGCTCCCGGCCACCACAGCCATGACCTGCTGGGCTCTGGTGATCCTTCTACCTCAGCCTTCCAAGAAGCCAGAACTACAGGCACGCGCTACTGTGCCCGATTCATTTTTGATTTTTTGTAGAGACAAAGTTTTGCCAATTTGCCCAGGTGGGTCTTGAACCTGCGGGCTCAGGCAGTCTACTTGCCTCGGCCTCCCAAAGTGCTGGGATTATAGGCTGAGCCACCGAGCCCGATGGCTCATCTCTTTTACCAACTCTCAGGCTTAAGCCAATCATATTGATGATCAAGAGCAAAGAAGGGACAAGGATTGGTCCTCCTTGGAATGTTACATATTAGGCATAACATTCTCACATGTCCGTGATCATCAGTTCAAGTTGGTTCCTGAGGCCAAGAGAACTGCTAACAATCTGTATTAGAGGCAAGGTGGCTTCCTAGGCAAGTCTAAATGGTAACATCCCAAAGCAGGCTCCAGTTACCTTTTCTGGAGATTCACACAATATATTTTCTGGCTTCAGATCACGATGAGCAATGCCTAAAACAAAAAAGAGCAAATAAATGGTTAACAGATACACATAATTATCAAACATTCCACACACAATTAATTTTTTCCAAATGCTGTTGTTCACAGATTAATTCCCAATTATGGTACATTAAAAAAATCAACGAGCTGCAGGAGGCAGAAGTAACCAGAGACACAAACCCAAACCAAAAGCACAGTTGATTCTGCAAGTTCTTTTGAAGCAGAGGCTTTAGAAGTCTGGCAGGGATGAGAAGGCCTAAACGAATCCCAGGCAGCCTACCTTTCAGTGCTGCAGTGACAGTCAAGCAGAAGCAAGTCTAATACAAAGCAGAGCGGAGAGCCCTGCAAATGGCAATGCTTTGAACAGCACTGCAGAAATAATTAGTGCCTTGTTTAAGAGCATCTCAGGGGGCTTAGACAGCTCTATCTCATTTCTTCTTGTGTGGCCGATGAACAGAAAAGTTCCTACAGTGAGACTCCCCGAGTGTTCAGAGGAGCAACTATTAGTTACTAGATCTCTCAAAGCTTGGCCGAGTCCCTCCTCACCTGCTCAGCATGTCCAAGGCAGCCCTGCTAGCAGCAGAGCCTGAACTGCTTCCACCTGAGGGTGCTGTTCTTAAGAGCAGACTCCCCTGCTCTGCGGCCAGGCCTCTGTAGGAGACTGAAACGAGCAGCTTAGCCCACGAGGAATGAAAAGCTCTTAACCTGCTGACCTGGACAAGAAAGCACTTTAGTAGAACTTTCTTCTAACCAAAGAAAGGGACAAAGACCCAACTCAGAGGGCCATGGCATTTGGCAGAGGACACAGATACCTTCTCGCCTCCTTCCTCCCACAGCACGCACAGCACAGAGACAAGACTGAGCAAGAGTCAAACAGCTAGCTACTGCCTGCAAGTACTGAAAAGCAGTAGAGGATCTCCCAGGCAATGGAAACAAGCAGAATCTGCTCCACTAAAACTCCCTCGATGACCAACTTCTTCGGTAGCCTCCGATTCCCTGCTGGAAGCAAAGGTGCGGCCCAGCCCACCGGAGGCACTTCATGAAAGAAGAAAAACCTGAGCTCCAGCAAGCTAAGTAACTTCATCAGTCACCTAATTGAATGAGAACCCAGAGCAACCCAGTCCAGGCTGCACAAATTGAGTCGGGTTGCGCTCGCCGCACTAAAAGTGAAAGATATTTTCCATTACAGCAAGTGCTCCCACAGAAGGATCACGAACCGCATATGGAGCCTTACTCTCCAAATAGGTGCCCACGGCCCAGTCGTCCCTCAGCCTGAGAACTCAGAGAGCCGGGCTGCCATAATGGGGCTGCCTGTGTGAGCACAGCAGCCATTGAGCTGCTCCGGTTCATTTCCCAGAGGTCATGCGGCACGGTGTCCAGTATTTAAAAGTATGGAACTTGTTTCAGGGCTGACCCATTCTTGCCCAATTCATCTTCATGGTGTGAAGTTATTTAGCAAACAGCCAAGTTCAGCAGGAAATCGTTTTTCATCCCCTCCAACTTCTAGTCGCATGGACGGCTGGCCAGCTAGATGTTAACAAGCACTTTGGAACTCCTAAGACGCCACCAGCCTCCGTGCCCTTCAGTGCATTCTTGCAAATAAATAAATAAAAAATAAATAAAACTGCCTTTACCACCCCCTCCAAGATATGGATCTTATAAAAAAGTATGACCCAGTTTTGCAATCTATGGAGGCAGCTTGGGGAGCAGTTGTAAATCTTTGTCAGGCAGGTGTTACCTACATGCATCCTAGCTTTCAGAAACAGAGCTGCTGCTATTCATCATGCTGCAGAAGGTATGGACACCCCCTTCCAGGAATTTTCATCCTAGGTGGGAGTCAGGGCCTCAACTTGGGCACTGGCAGTATGCAGCTCTCTTCTAGCCACTGGAGGAAGGAGGTGGGGCCAGTGAACCTGAACCTTTCTCATGCAAGCCACACCAGTCTGCACCGGATCGCGGGAACAAGGTGCGACGTGTGAATGGTATGCCTACAACTGGTTCTGAGCACTCACAACCAACGCAGTTGGCCAGTATCCACGATGGTGGAGGAAGTAGACCAAAGTCACAAATTATTCACTCTACCGCACCTCCACCCGGCAGAATGCTTCACTTTAAGGGAATTAATATTGGAACGAAAGGGCTTCTGCCTGGTGGGCATGAGAATGGAGGAAATCACATGTATTGAAGAACTATGATGTGCCAGGAACTATGCCCCGTCTATGTTATACATATATGACACATACATAAGATACACACAATTACATAAATGAATCTCTATATACAAACAGCTTAGAATAGCACCTACCATGTAACAAGTGCTAAAAATTGTTAATTATTGTTGATGTTATTATCTCTCTTAATTCTCACCAGAGGGTAGGCATTATTACTGAGAGCACACAGCTGGAAGAAAGGGGAAGCCCAGAATTCATTTTTTCCAGGGCACTACTGTCAGGCAAATTTGAAAAAATATATATAACAGTCAAATAGATTTATGGAACTGTGAAAGCACTTAATTTGTAAAAAGATTTAATTTACTACAAAAGTTCTTAAATAATCAATTCTAGGAAAGGAGCTGTAAACCGAAGTGTAGTTCAAATACTAACAACCTGCAGTTACCACTGTGATGCTCAACAGATACCTCAAACTTATGTGTTAATAAAAAATGTATTTTTCATTTATAAAAAAGATATATAAAACCACATAAATCCCATAATGCCAATGAAAAAAAAGAGATGCAGGTGATATATTTTAAAAGACTAGAAGGAATAAAACTAACACATTCATACTAAAAAGGTCACGATACGCCTGACTCTTCTGTTCTTCATCAGGATAAGAATGTAAGAAAAAGAATATCATCCATACACAATCACACATACTTTATTCAATGTGAAATTCTTTTCCTCCTTGCTCTTTCTCCTGCATCCTTTATCCTGCTTAACAGCACCAACCCCTACCTGCCATCCACAGCATAAGCCTAGGAGCCATCCTGGACTGCCCCGCCACCCCATGGGTGAGCATGCTGCCTGCCAGCTGTACCATCTCCTGTACAAGCCCTCTGCCTGGCCTGTCCCCTCTCCCTTGGTACCCAGGGACTGGCTAGCCCAATCCACTCACCAAGGCAAAGGCTGGGCTCACCTTTGGTATGCAGGAAGTCAAGGGCCGCAGCAACATCCCGCACCACTCGGCTGGCTTCTCTCTCATTGAAGTGCTTCTGCTTCTGGATGTGGGCTAGGATGGAGCCTGGGGAGCAGAGGGGACACACAAGAAGGCCATTTCAGGCTCTAGTAAGTACAACTTCTTAGAGGTCACATTTTCCCAAGTTTGGGGTGGGGAGATAGGCTTATTCATTGCTACATGTCCAGCACCAAGTGCAAGGCCTAGCACAGAGGAGGTACCAGCATTGTCTGTTGAACAAAACTGGACCGCTACCTTCTGTGCCTGTCTATGATGGGATCAGAAGGGAGAGAGAACAACTATTTGTGGGGCCAAAAGATATCAATGCCCCTGGGGCCGATTTGGCTTCTGCAATCAAAAGGAACTAGAAGGGAATGCACATGGCGCCGAGGAGGCCTTTCTGTAGGAACATTTTCTTCTCTGCATCTGATCTCAAAACCAAACAAGAGTACAAGCCTTCACATGGAAATGCTACACCCTCACCAGGTACGTAAAGGCCTAGAAAAGGGGGAAACTGCTTTTTGCTCTAAACTTTACCATTTTTTATTAATATTATTATTTTGTTAGCAATGACTAATATTTACTGAGTAGTTACTAGTGCCAGGTACTAGAGCTCTTTAAATAAACTGTCATATTCTCAACACAAGTGTAGTCATCCCCATTTTTTAGATGGGAAGCCAGAAGACAAAAAATAAAAAAGGTTTAACAACTTGCCCAAGATCACACAGTAGGAAGGAGTGAAGTCTAAGTAGGCCCAGGCCAGTCAGGCCTCAGAGCCTGTGCAGACTTCTCTCTGCTGAGGGGATGGACTGTCCTGAGTCAACCACACTCTCTTTATCCCTGGGTCAGAGGACCCCAGCTAGCATCACAAACATGCAACTCGCAGTCAGTCCTGTGTTGCTGGGCAGTGTGGAGCACACAGGCAGGAACATGTGGTATAGCTTCATGTGGCTATATTCACTACTGGAAGCTAGTATTTCTGGGTTGGTGGTATCATCTCTGTATCCTAAAAATGGCACACGTTTATTTATTATTTGTGTTTTTCTGTGGCATAGGGAGGGGATGAGAGAAGAAGGGGAAGAGCTGCCAAAGATCATTCACTTGCCAGATTAAATAATCAAAGGATCCCAACATGCTAAGGAACGTTCCCAGAAAACAGACTCCTGACTAGGCTCTAACTTGCTCTGCTCTAGCGAGCTGCTGGTTTCCAAATTTGCTAAAAGGAAAAGCAGAGCACAATATTCCACATACTTTTAAGACAGCCTTCAGCATACCCAATTATTTTAGTAATATTAATAGCTGACATGTATTGCGCCCTTAGTGCCTACTAGACATTGTGCTAAGTATTTCACATGAATTATCTCATTTAATCTTCACAGCAACCCAATGAGGTAGGTGTTGTCAATATTCCTATTTTATAGACGAGAAAACTGTTGGAAGGGCTGAATGACTTGCCCAAGGTCACATGGCTAGTAAGCGCTAGAGCTAGACTTAAGCTTAGCTGTGCTGATTTCTAAAGTATACCCCTCAACCACCAAGCCCTCTGTATGGCTCTCCATGCAGCTCCAGACATCCTTGCACCTTCTACCTTGCAAATGTGTCCTAGGGTTGGGGGAGTGGTGGGGAGGAAAAGAGCTTCTCTATCCCCTTCAAGACATCAGAAAGCAACTTAAATATACATCCTAGTGATCACATGTGTGGGCGATGGCATCTTTCCATTTGAAGGACAGCACATTCTCAGGCCTTCTCTCCATCCTGGGTCTGTGTCCCAAACAATGGGAATCTTCCTTCCTCCGTTTTAGCCTTTCTAGACTTCACAATGTATCTGAAAGCCTCTACCCCCTAATTAATTTAGTTAAGTAGAGAATGTGTCAAAACGGGATTGATAAATCGATGACTAAATGTATCTATATATGACTCCTATTATAATGAAAAGGCGTTTATAAAATGCCCACACAGGTGACATTCTAAGCTCTGCAAAATGCTAATTATCATCCTTCCCTCCGGCCTCCCTTCTCCCAAATCAAGGGCAGTTTTTAAGTCCTTCATCCTTTTTATTAGCTTGACTTGTTTTAGAAGTCTCTAGGATTCATGATGGATGATCACCACCCTGGGTCTTAATCAGAAGTCCAAACACATAGTCAACAGTAAGTACCTCCTTGCAATTTCTCAAAGACCAAGTAAAACCTTGTGTCATCTTCAAAGAACTCAATCAGCTCCAAAATGTTCCTTAAACAGGGAAAATAGGAGAAGAGGGAAAAGGGGGGAAATGGTATTATTTATTAAAGTCTACTTACAAATATACAACAACAACAAAATACACAACGCCCTGTAGCAGGGTAGAAATCAACTTGAAATCGGAATGCTTATTAAAGACCCACGTCTGGAAACAGCCAATGGTGTTAGCAAGATTCAGGTCACCTTATCTTTCCATAATGTTTAGTCTCTGGTGTTTTCACCAAGTCTGTGCTGTCAAACCCCAGCCCTAAAACCCACTAGGTAGAGTTATAAAAAAGTCCCGGTCACATTAAACTGAATAAAATCTGCAGCCGACTGGAAGCAATTGCGGCTAATAACACTGAATAGTAGGTGTGTGTCCTGGAGGCAAGCAGCAAATAATTACTTGCCCTCCCTCTTGCCCATAAATCATGGGGCAGTATTTACATTGCCTGGAGAAAATGGAAACATCTGTCAAATAGACTTGGGGCCTAACGTGGGCACCGCTAGACCCTAACTGCTAAGCGCTGCTTAATGAAACGGCCGCGTTCCTGGCCACCGTAGCACTTGTGGCCTTCCCCGGTGAGCACTCTCTGTCTGCCCGAGCATTTCAGTGCTCTGCCAACAAGGTCGTCTTGTAACTCAGTAGGGAAGCCACCAGCCTGGATATTGGAGGTGTTGGGGGCTTTTTTTCTTTTAAAGAACAAAATAAACCAAGTAGAGTCTCTAATGCTGAACTAAGAAGCTGCAGGGCCAAAAATAAAAATCTGTCCCTCATAAAAAAATGCTGACCACTTTGGGAGACACCAGGCTTTTACTAGTGTGAAGGCTCCCAAATAAGATGGGCAGAATGGCCTAATTTGAAAGAAAATTGTAGAGGCAGTGCCTGGAGTTAAATCAACAGCAGCTCCCATCCTCCAAGCTTAATAACAAAGCCATCAATACCAGGCCACTGGCTCACTGCTGACCCTGCCAAGGAGGGAGAGAGCAGGAAGCAGAGTCTTAGTGGTGACCTTGATTTAAAGCCACAGTGGGAGAACCACTCATTTGGAGCTGGTGGCAGGCAGACTGAGCCGGGGCTAGGGATGACCAGGGCCCGGTTGTCTAGAAGGAGTGTTAGACAAGGTTCCAGTACCTCAGTGTATCTGCACATAAGTAAATCTCCGAGCAGAAACAGCAGTACACATTCTCAACAGCTCTCCTCATCCTTATCCTCATCTCAGTATTAAAGCGGGTCCCTAAAGATTTCCACCAGGCAACACTCAGTCAACCTGGTTTCCACAGGTACTCAAGAGAAATAAACCCCATTTTTCCTCAAGCAGTCACTGATTCAGTTGCTCACTCTTCTAACTTGCCTGAATTGCTGGCATGACCGGTGTTTCAGATGAGCAGATAGCTTCTTTGCTGTTACAGCTGCTTTTCCTACCTCTCTTTCTAACACCAAAGGATGGAAGGAGTTGCATGAAGTTATAGGGTCAGGAGGAGATGGTAAGAAGTAGCCTTCTCTGCGGCCAAGCACCACCCCAAGAAACAGCAAGTTCCCCACACTGTACTCACTTGTTTCCTTGACACTGATAGAGCGTCTCCACCTCTCGAAACACCCTACTCCGGCTATGCCCTGCTTGTTTTTCGATGATCTGTGGGAGGAATAAAATCTGTCATGTATACCCATCTGACTTCAAAACAGCCCCCTGGGAGAATGCACGGCCAAATTCAGTCCAAGTCCAATTCTGAGTGGAAATCTGGGGTAGGCCTTGATGACACAGGTATGGTGTCTCTGTCGCAAAGCAATAGACTGGCCCGAGGGCTTTTCAGCCCAGCTGAGCCCATTTGACTCTTGCCCATCACAATGCCAAGAAAGCATAGGAAGCTGCTGCCCCCAGCTGCCTAGGGGAGACTGAGGCAACCAGTAAGACAAAGAACTATCTTACTCAGCTCCTACTCCCAACGGGCATCTCTTTCTGCCTTAGGGGTAAGCATTTACCACCTCTACTGAAGGGTCTTCTAGTGCTAGAGGGAGGGAGAGGGTGATGGAGGTCACTGTGAAGAGGAGCTAAAGCTTTGAGGCTCAGTTCATTTGCCCTCCTGCAATGCCTTCGGCAGTATGCACTTCCTCCTGAAAATTCACTCTTTGGCAGGCACTGTGTTAAGAAATTTATTTGTACCATCTTAGTTAACCCTTACAACGACATCAAAAGACAGGAAGGTGTGAAACATGTGACCACAGCCCACAGCTGGCTCCAAAGCCTGTGCCATCCTACACCTGCTTAGACCCTCTACGACGTCTTAGAGAACCCGAGCCCTTGTCTCTCCTATGATACCATGGGCTGTTCCCCCTCCACACCTATGCTGGAAGATGCTGGCAAATGCTGACTGAAGGACTGGATGATGAATACGCCAGCAGATGAGCAGGTGGTTTACACAGGGACTGGCTATCTCTGAAAAGCTCTCTGGACCCATCCAGAGCCCCAAACCATTGCAAGTAGAGCCTGTGGGCAACTCTTCTGCAGAGCCTGGCTCTGTTGTAGAACTCCCAAGTGCAGAGGGGCAGCAAGGATGATGACATCCTGATCCTTCATTCAGAGACTTCAAACTTCTCCACTATGTTGTGGCAATTTTCTAACAAATCCTGGCCTGTTAGTAAACCACTGTGGGCCCATTTTCTGAACAGAGAGGTGCAGGGCTGGGGAACAGAAGCTATTTCAAGTTCACTCACCAAGCATTTCAGATCAAAGTCAGGAGGAACTTTCTAGTAGGCAAGCTTTCCAGAAACAGCCCAGTTTTCTCTGAGGAGATAATGGGCTCTTGCTACTAGAGATGGAGGAGTAGAACATGGACAACTGTCTGGGGAGTCATAGAGGAAATCCAGGATCAAATGATCGTGAACTTCCATTCCAATTCTGAGACTCTAGGATTCATCAGTTGGGTGCCTCCAGAGAAAGCTGTAATAAACCAAGTACTATGGAGCCATACCGGGAGAAGTGGCCCATCTCTAGGGAGCTTTCAATGAGTCGGGGAAACACGAGGCACAGGCAGAACTTTTGAAACCAAAGAATTGCCATGCCAGGGTCCAGTGTTCACCCAAGGATGTTCGGGGGATGTGGAAGAAGGGCCAGATTTTCCTCTTGTGATCTAATCTTGGAGAAATAGATCTTGCATCCATAAATGTATTCAAGTCTTTGAAAATCAGTTTATATTTGTGATTTTTGCCATACTTAGGCATGTTTTTAGAAAATTACTTGAATTTATACTGATCTGTTTCCAAAAAGAAATTGAGACAGTTCTTTTGTTACCATGTGAAGCAATACTCCAGCAAAAAGGAACATGGTTTAACAGAAGCATTCTCCTTTATAAGCCACAGCTGGGAGGGACTGTGTGCATTGGTTAAAAAAAAAAAATTTTTTTTTTCTGAGTCAGAATCTCACTCTGTTGCCCAAGTTGGAGTGCGGTGGCATGCTGCTCATGGCTACCACAGCCTTGACCTGCTGGGCTCAGGTGATCCTTCCACCCCAGCCTTCCAAGTAGCTGAAACCACAGGTGAGTGCCACCATGCCCAGTTAATTTTTGATTTATTGTAGAGATGAGGTCTCAACATGTTGCCCAGGCTGGTTTTGAACCTGCAGGCTCAGACAATCCTCTCGCCTCCGCCTCCCAAAGTGCTGGGATTATAGGTGTGAGCCACTGCACCCAGCTTAAAAGAAAACATTTCTTTCAGGAGTCAGTTTGGTGGGCTTGACAGAATGAGGCAGTGCTTAGACCTGGTGGTTCAGGTGGATAACTGGAAATAAGACTGGATTGCTCCCCTGGACTTAATAAAATCTTTTCTCTAGATCAGTAGTCCTCAAACTTTGGTGGGTATCAGAATCATCTGCAGAACTTGGTAAAACTACAAAGACCCAGGCCCTGTCCTATATCAAGAGGGCTGGATCTCTGTGTGCTATTAGCTCTCCAGGTGATCCTGACACAGAACTGTTTAAAATTCCCCTACCTACATCAGTGGTTCTCCGAGTTTAGTGAGTATCAGAGTCACCTGGAGAGCTTGTTAAACTTCACACTGCTTTCATAACCAGCCCGGACAACTTGGTGAGACCTCGTCTCTACAATAAATAAAAAATTAGCTGGGTGTGACAGCATGTGCCTGTAGTTCCGGCTACTTGGAAGGCTGGGGCGGAAGGATCACCGGAGCCCAGCAGGTGGATGCTGGGGTGGCCGTGAGTGTGTCATTGCACTCCAGTCTGGGTGGTAGAGTAAGACTCCAACTCAAAAAAATAAAAATTCATACTGCTCAGCCCACCCCTAGCTTCTGAGTCAGTAAGGATAGGGCCAGAGAACCCGTATTTCTTTTTTTTTTTTTTTTTAAATAAAGATGTGGGGTATGATTCAGGGTTAGGTATGCAAACGTTGATTATGCAGGTACCCTTCTTGATGAGATATGCCCCTCCCTCTCCTAGCAGTTTCCCTCAACTGCCAAATCCCCCCCCCAGTTTCCCACTACTACCATTCGCTTTCTTATAGTATTATAATTGTTCAAGGTCTGCTTATGAGTGAGAACAAGAACCTGTATTTCTAACAAGTTCCCAGGGGATGCTGATGCTGCTGGTCTGGGGACCACATTGTGAGAACCGCTGCTCTAGATCCAGCCCTTCTGCACATGA
The DNA here is from genome assembly GCF_000164805.1 of Carlito syrichta. Taxonomy (NCBI): domain Eukaryota; kingdom Metazoa; phylum Chordata; class Mammalia; order Primates; family Tarsiidae; genus Carlito; species Carlito syrichta. Next base: position 256,616 of record NW_007247015.1, on the reverse strand, counting down.
GCCACTCCAAGGCCATGCAGCTAATTAAAGGCAGCACTGAGGCCAGAAGCCACTTCTCCTGCCCCAAGGCTGAGTGCTTGGTCACTTGGGTTTTTAATCCTCATCATCATGATAACCAAATCACTTGTACAGTGTTTTGTAATTGGTGAAGTGTTTCTATAACACCTCCACTGGTGCATTTTTATTTTCATCTTCAAACCACCTCATGAGAAAGAGGGGCAGGTTTCATCATTTAGAGATGCAGGAACTCAGGCTTAAGGAGGTTCAAATAGTAAAGTATTTGCCCAAAGTCAAATAGTAATAGCTTGTCAAAACAGAAACTCAGGTAGACCTTCTACTTCCAAATCTAGCTGTCCACTCCCTGAAGCTGACTTTGTCAGAATAATAAGTGACTTATTATGAGCCAAGCATTATTCTAGGCACTCCACACTTATTAACATTTAATCCTCACAACAATTCTATGTAGGTTCTATCATTGCACCCATTTTATAGATGAGGAAATTGAAAGAGAGAAGTTGAGTAACTTTCTCAAGGTTACACGGTAAGTAAGCCAGTAGAGAAACCAAGATTTGGATCCAGTGAATATAGCTTCAGAGCTTTCATTCTTATGGAATGTAAAATTTATTTGCATTAGGACAAACTAGGAATGACTATTTGCCAAGTAAAGCCTGGCATTCAAGCCGGGCTCGGTGGCTCAGCCTGTAATCCCGTGCCTTTGGGAGGCATAGGTGAGTGGATTGCCTGAGCCCGTGGGTTTGAGACCTGCCTGGGCAGGCGAGACCTCATCTCTACAATAAATCAAAAAATTAGCTGGGCGTGGTAGTGCACGCCTGTAATTCCAGTTACTCGGAAGGCTGAGGCGGAAGGATCGCCGGAGCCCAGCAGGTTGAGGCTGCAGTGGCCGGGAGTGGCCACTGCACTCCAGTCTGGGCGACAAAGTGAGACTCCAAAAAAAAAAAATCCTGGCATTCAGATGAGACACTCACTTTAACAGCATACTCTTTGCCATTCTGCAGGTTCACAGCACCTTGAACTTTGGCATAGGCTCCCTCTCCAAGCAATTCAGAGGTCAGCTTGTACACATCTAGAGGTGAAACAGATGAGAGGAATAACATGATGAGTCACCCCACCGTGAGCTCAGATGGGAAGAAGAGCTTCTGTCATTCAGCTTCCTCAATTGGACAGCACAGGCAGAACAGACTCTGTTCGATGACTCTGTAGCACTCAGTAATGTGGAAGACATGTAGCTTTCCAGCTACCTCAAGACTCAGTTTCTCAGCAAGACCATGTGGAAGACATCCTGCTCCTCATTTTAAAGATAAGGCCAGTGAAAGAGTTTCAACTTAGCACATACTTCCTGAGCACTTACCATGTACCAGACAGCATAACAGAGACAGAGTGAGGAATAAAATATAGTCCCTCCTTGCTAAGGGCCTCAGTCCAGTGGAGGAGACAGAAACATGCACAAGTGGCCCAGAATAAACCAAGCACAGGTGAGTACTACCCTAGAGGGATAAGGTACAGTTAAAGAAAAAAAAAAAAAGCAGGGGAAGGAAGAGGTTAAATCTGTTTAGGGAATCTGAGGATCCTCATAGATGGGGTATGATTGGAATGACCATCATTCATTTATTTACTCATTTGTTGAGCACCTACTATGTGCCAAGCCCTGTGCTAAGCATTGGTGATATAAAGGGGGAATAAAACACTGTTCTGTTTTATACCACATACAATGGAAGTCATCGGAGGTTTCTGAGAAGTTTCCAGAAGTCAGCCACAGGAAATAAGAGACAGAAGCAGGATGCAAAGGATGCCTTGAGGTTTTTGGGGTACTGAGTCATAGTGGTCATAACAGAGTAATAGGCCTGGGTTGAAAGAACCAAGCTGTGACCTGTCCAGGCTCACAAACAGCATAGCTCTTTGAGCCCTTCCAAAGGAAGCCATATCTCCATCACGGTCCTTGCTGAGCTGACCTCTACCTCCCTTGGCCTCCATTCTTCAGCCTTTTCCTCTTGAGACAGCCTAGCATTTAAACCTGAGCAGAAGACTTTAAACCATTAAATGAGATGTTACCACTCTTAGTTAGCAGAAGTCCTCTCACCGCACAAGCTATCCTTAGGCAACAGGAAATACTCTGTTGTGTTCATTGAAAGTGCAAAAGACCTGTTGATTAGGAAACAATTCTAAAACCTTTGGGACTTTGTCTCTCCCCTATCCCCACCCCAACTCCACACACATTTGTCTGAGTTAAAGGCAGACAAAACAACAACAACAACAACAACAAACAAACCTGCATAAAGTACCTTCTTGGTTCAATCATAGTTTGACCTTGCCTTATTTATGAGAACAGGTGGCACACTGTTGTTTGCAAGTGTCTTAAATGACATGCTTCTTTCACATGGGACATTTCAGCATTAGTCCTTTACACATATCAGCACAGGTAGGTGGCTGGAGGTCCAACAGTCCTGACTTACAGAGTGCGTATTAGAGCCACTCTACAAAACAGTCAACTCATTAGTGTGCTTGCAAGGATGGAAGGAGGGACCCTGAGGGGAAGCTATTTCCAGTCTTGCAAGAAAAGAAACAAAACAGATGAAGGGGGATGTGCTACTCCAAGGACTAACTACTGATCCTTTCAGGCCTTTGCACAAGTGTCTGATGCTTCACTTCACCCCATCACATGCCCAGTGATAACAGGACCCACACTGAACCTAGTGCCTTGCATGTAGAGAGTGTCCAAAATGTTTGATAACCCAACATCATGTCCCCTGTACACAACGAACACTCTTTAAAATGAAGTTAAACACATACAGCACAGGTGCCTGAAACCTCTGAGAGGCTTACAGGAGACTTAAGTTTCTCTCTTCCTCTATGTGGCTGTCCTACCTCTCAGCAGCCCCCTCAGGAACAGCTGAGGATGAGTTGGAACACTCTTAGGCAATCTCACTCCATGAGACGACTTGATAGATTGGTCTTTCTGCCTCCTGATGAGATGCTCAGACCATTGAAAGGAAGCCAGTGCATCATCTGAGAGCTTTTTCCATCCTTGCTGTCTCTGTTACTCCCCTGTGTAAAGTCCCTCACCTCATCTTTCCTCCCTATCACACAGATAACCAAGAGCTGGCTCTAAGATGATGCACCCTATGCTCTGACCCGTGGGCTACCAGGATGCCTCTCCCATGCTTGGGGAACCACAGGTCGGATCTAGGAGAGCTGTATGACCAACCTTCAAACTTCCCCGGTAAGGAGTCAGTGGCCCGGGCCTTCCGCTTCTTCTTCTTCCTTCTGTCATCGTCTGTGATGGGAAGGGGTTCACTGCTGCCCATCTCTGAGAGACAAGAGGAAATGTAAGAGAAACATTACTGCACAGATCAAGCTATAAATTTTCCCAGAAGGAAAAGGTGGGTGGGCAGGAGCTTTATACTGATGGTTTTTAAATATCTGTGAGGACTATTGATTTGTTTTGACCCAGGAGGCAAAACTAAAGGCAAAACCATTATAGGAGATCATTAACTGTGGGAAGGAGCTCAGACAGGCAGGCTAGATTAAAAGAGGACAGCAGAATCCTGCTTTAATCAAGCTTATTAGCACATGGATTTAGATCTGCCACCAGTCAAACTATATTCCCCAAACAGAACAATGAGTCCATAAGCAGAAGGCCACCTGTGACATCTTCCTGCCTCAGTGCCAGAAAGGCAGGACCCAAGGAGCCAGGCAAAGGTGGGGGCAGTCGGGCGTCATACAGATGGATCATAGGCTCAGTAGCACCCCTAAGGATGTGCACAGGGGTACAAAAGTCACAGTAGAGATGACCTCTGTGATGATAACAAGAGGGTTGGGGTTGGGGCTGCAAATGGGCCCAAAGGACTCCAAGTTCAAGAGCACAGCCTCGAGTATCTGTGGAGTCCACAGCGTCCTCTCACCAAAGCCCCTCGATTGGAAAGGCTGCAGGTAGGGCCTGTTCAGAAGTATGCAGTTGACAGGTCTAGACCAGGCTGCTGGATGAGGTCACTAATTGCAAAAACATTATTATCTCTCACTGGCATGCACCTGGCTCCCCATCTTAAAGGGAGGATTTGTGATAGACATTCAGACATTGGACAGAGAGGGCAGGAAAGGGTCGGACAGAAAGAATAAGCAAGACACTGAGACAGGGAAGAAGAGGAGGAACAGTGAACCAGTGCCCAATCACAGTCCTGTTTCTAAGACACTCTAGTATGGGCCTTCCCCTGTTAAAGATAAATTACTTATAGAACATGTCATGCCCCTGATCCAGAGTGGAGCCTTAATACTCTTTGCCTGCAGTTAGAAATAATAAGATTTCTCTGAAGTCTCTGGGTCTAAATCCCCACCAGGGTGATTAAACCTTTACATCCTTCTAAAATGGAGGCACTCGAGTGCTGATGGGGCATACAATGTGAGAGACTTTTAGACCAACCTTCAATAAACACAGGCTCTGGGTTGTTGGGTTTTTTTCTAGGAGATTTTAAAATGGAAGCTGGCTCTCTGCCCATTGAGGGGAAAGGCCCACTCTCTTCTCAGAGGATCCGGCTGCACAAGCTAAAAGAAATGGCAAGTCTGCTAGGAAGACTGATTAATACTGATACACATCTATACACTGTCCTCAGAGGCAAGCACACAGTAGCCATTAGGAGAAAGCACACAGAATGGCACTTTTCAACAGCACAATCCAGAAAGCACTGGTTAAACAGTCAAATGCCTGACAGTTCAATAGGTGCATTCTTCCTTCCACTTGGGGGATAGTGGATTTTCAATTATACTTTAGAGAAAAGATAAACACATGGGAAAAAGGAACCCACAGAGTTTCTCAAAATATGACTCTAGCTAACAGCTTCAAGCACAAGATGTGTGTGGAGATCGTAACACCTGATAAAGTCAAAGAATTAAACATCAGGCTGGGTGCAGTGGCTCACACCTGTAATCCTAGCACTTTGGGAGGCCAAGCGGGGAGGACTGCTTGAGCCGAGGAGTTCAAGACCAGCCTGAACAACATAAGGAGACGTGGTGGTATGTGTCTGTAGTCCCAGATACTTGGGAGGCTGAGGTGGAAGGACTGCCTGAGCCCAGGAAGTCGAGGATGCAGTGAACCATGATAGTGACACTGCAGTTCAGCCTGGGCAACAAAGTGAGACCCTGACTCAAAAACAAAACAAAACAACAACAACAACAACAAAAACAACTTAAATATCAGCACTGGAACACCCACCCTCACCAAGGTAAATTAAAAGGAAAATCCCTGCCCAAATGCATTTACTAAACATAACAAGAAATTCTATAGAAATAAAACACAGGGTCACTCATCTTCAGGAGCTCAGGGAGGGGGTGTTGGCCACAGTGGCAGCAGACTGTCCGCTGTCCCCTTGCCCTGACCTTGTGAGCAATCCAGTGGCAACCCGTCCCCATCTATTTTCTCATCAACACTGCAGGCCAAGTGCAGAGGAGACAGATTTGGGTTTCAGCTTTCTCCTTCCCCTGTCCATGCTCTGATGGAGGGCCTAAGGACAAGCAAAACAGCCAAAAGGCAGGCAATGCAGAGGAGCAGCAGGAGAGCTGGCAGCGTTATAATTCACAGGGGATGCTCAGACACACTTACGACTCTAACTAGAAAACCCTGTTAGCGACAATTTATACTTGGTTTTTACCACGGCAGGGCTGAGGGAGCCTCTCGTGCAAGAGGCATACCTCTGAGCACTGCTGCACACTCAATATTAGATTTTATGGCTTTACATACAAAAAGATAGAGTACCTGGTCTATTCTGCATGGATTTCAATGGAAGAGGGTACGCCAGAAGGGACAAATGGTTAAGACTTTCCTTGGAAACAGAACTTGTTGAAGGAGAGCTGTTTCTGAAACTAGGAAGGAAAAATGTAGGAAGATGGTGAAGTGAAAGAAACATGCTTAACTTCCCTGTTTACATGGGGTGGTGGGTGTGTGTAGGGGGGAGAGGTATCTTAGTCTCACCAAGGGATAGCTAGTTCCTCATGTGGAGCCTGCCACACACTACTTTTTCTTTTTTTTTTTTGAGTTGGAGTCTCACTCTGTCACTCAGGCTGGAGTGCAGTGGCACGCTCATGGCTACCGCAGACTCAACCTACTGGGCTTAGGTGATCCTTCTGCTTCAGCCTTCCAAGTAGCTGGAACTACAGGCGCATACCATGACACTCGTCTAATTTTTTGATTTATTGTAGAGATGAGGTCTTGCCAAGTTGACCAGGCTGGTCTCGAACTCATGGGCTCAAGCAATCCTCTTACCTTGGCCTTCCAAAGTGCTGGGACTATAGGCGTGCACCACAGTGCCTAGCCTTCTACACACTATTTTATCAGAGGTGATGGATGCCTCCAAGATACATTTTAAAAAAGCTTATTTATTTAAATTTTTATTTTAAAGATGTGGGGTACAATTCAGGGTTAGGAATACAAATGGTCATTATACCCAAGATACAATAAAAAACTTTTTTTATCTGAGCCCACTGGCAGGGCTGTAGGGCTTTCATCACATACATACTCATGGGATTAATGCTTCCTCAGGGCATGAGACCCCACAATCTAGTTGTACCCTGGCTCACCTGTGTCCCTTTGCCTAGGAATTCTTCTAGGCCATCAAAACCCAACCCAACAGTTCCTGACACTGCGCCTCCCTCATACCTCCAGATGAGTTCAGGTTTGTGCAAACACTTTGGAAATCAGTTAGGCACGATAGAACCAGAGGGTATTACTGAGCAGAGCTAAGAGTTGGTGCTCCACCCTCTGCTCCCAAATACCCCGCGAGAAGCTCCATTAAAGCATTGCTTTTATTTGACCTTGAGAGCTCCCCCATGTTCCTAAAGAGAAGACTGTCCCCTGTTTATCTCTGTCTTTCCTACAAGTCACGACACAGTGTCAGACACAGAGAATTCATCAGAAACTGTGCACCGAAATGGAAATGACATGAAAAGATGCATATATTAAGTGTTAGGTGTAGTACCTGTCATTCAGGCCCTATAGGTACCAGGCGCACAATCTGAAAGAAATGTGGGCACACCTTTGCTCTGCAGACAGGGTAGAATAAGGCTATTCAGCTCCACGAATTCAGTTCAGGAATTCTATCAATTCCCTAACAAACTCCTCAAAAAGAGGTCAATGACACAAAAGGTCTTTTGCTTTCTAGCCAGGAGAAGATACAGTCTCTGCCTGTATGGCATTTAAATCTGCTGACATGTAAAACAGTGTCAACACAGTAGGACAAGTGCTGAGACAGGGAAGCACCAGCTGGGTAACTAGAGGAAGAGACAGCTGAGCCGAGACCTGAAGAGTAAGTGGGACTAGCCAGGCTGGGGCCTGAGAGAGAGTGTCCAAGGCTGAGGAAGGGAGCCACTGAGGCCTGCAGAAGGGCAGCAGGGCTGGCGAAGGCCACTGCCAATCACTTAGGCTGGCAGAAGCACAGAGCATGGTGTGGGGGAGGGATGGCAGGTCAGATCACAAGCAATCCCACCATCATCAATAACAGTAAGTGTTCCTATTCCTGGCATATGTTTATCTTGATTTCGCCATTAAAATAGGGATGCATGCTTCATCTCTTTGTAAAACTGTTAGTCAACAATTACTGATCATACTGGAGGTGCAGTAGGTGTTAAGGATACAGATCCAAGAACCAGCCTAGCTCCTGCATGGGGAGAGATCCAGAGAACTCACAGAGCACATGAGAAAGGGCCGAGGAGTCTCACCTAGGAGGACTAAAACAGTAATAGATATTCCTGACATGCAAGTACCTGTCCACTGTTCTCCCGCACGAGGTAGACTTAAGGCCTATCTTCTGAAAGAATTATGTCATTTCTCCATAAAGTCTCATGAGCCACACTGTCCCCAGTCACCAGAACTGTATTCCAAATTTTGACAGTGCCTATAGAGAACTCACCAGCTCTCACATCTGGGGTGTGATACCAAAGATGACCATCTCCCCCCTGAAGAACATGACTTTGCTATCTCAACTCTGCAAACTTAGGTTATGCTCCTCTCTCAACCACTTTCAAGTTCTTTTCAAGGTCTTCCCAACATGTACAAGCTATCTTCTCCAGCCACAAGAGTTTTCTTGAGAAGAAACAGCAGTGAGAGCAAGCTGAAGTGTATAATTACCAACTCAGCTGCCTTCTCAGGCACAGCTACCTGAGGGTTGCAAAACCAACAGAGAATGAGAAAATGGATGGAAACAGGAACTGAAAGGAAGTGGCTGAGACCAAGAAATGCAGGATGGAGGGGAAGGCAATGGGGAGGGGTCTGGGGAGAATAACCCCAGAACATTCACGACTTTGAAGTAGGAGCAGTAGCAGATACAGTTCACACTCCTAGTAGTTACGGCACATATACATACTTACATGGCGGTTACTGTATGCCAGGCAGCATTCTAGGCCCTTTACAAATACAACTTTACATATACTGACTTATTTAATCTTCACACCTCTACGAGGTGAGTTGAATTATTATCCAGATTTTACAGATGAAGAAACTGAGGTACAAAGGGATTAGTGATTTGCCCATAGCCACACAGCTAGTAAGTGGCAGAGCTGGGATTTAAATCTAGACATTCTGGCTCTGAATTCAAGTTTTTTTTTTTTTGAGTTGGAGTCTCACTCTGTCGCCCAGACTGGAGTGCAGTGGCCGCTCCCGGCCACCGCAACCTCGCCTGCTGGGCTCCGGCGATCCTTCCGCCTCAGCCTTCCAAGTAGCTGGAATTACAGGCATGCGCTACCACGCCCGGCTGTTTTTCTGATTTATTGTAGAGATGAGGTCTCGCTGCCCAGGCGGGTCTCGAACCCGCGGGCTCAGGCAATTCACTCACCTCAGCCACCCAAAGGCGCGGGATTACAGGCTGAGCCACCGAGCCGGCTGAATTCAAGTTTAGTCAGGCACCAACAAGAATGCTTTTGTTGATAAATCTTAGCATAGAGCTTCCCTGCTGATGTGCTGTGAATGAGATATTGATCCCCTCATCAGGCCCCTGGTCCCTGGGTTGCTACTCAAGTGTGTGTAACAGTATCATTTTCGGCATGTGCTATGATGTCAAAAAGTTGGGCAGCACTGGTCTAGATTCTGTAAATACAAAGGCATTCTTACCACATTACCGTCATTAATCTAAAACCTAATTTATCGGAGGTTTCTTCTTCCTCCTCTGAGATGACTCTGTATTTTGTGTTTTGTCGTATTATGAAAGATGAACTACAAACCAAAGTCCAAGACAGTATTTCACAGCAGTTCTGCTGTCAGGTTACGTTGTTCTGCCTGATCCATTAGTTGAGTGATTTGGTTTCTGATGGCATTGTTATGATGTAGGGAATAAGGAAAGGGTACACTGAAACAGAAGCTAGTCAAGTTTAACACACGATGGAGGAAAGAAGTCATCTAAAATCTGCTCAAAGGATGGTCTGTCTGTGAGACTGCAAGGGACTAAGGTGTTCTTCCCTAAGAGGCCTGTGTATAGTGAGGCTGAGCAGCATCATGCAGATTGCAGTGTCTCGCTCAGCTGCAGTGGAACCTGCGGGTGAGGCCTGCAAGGGTGCCAGCAGGGGATTCATCACAGGCCTCAGACAGGCTGGGAGTGAGAGTCCCACAGACAAAAGGTTTTGGTTCAGGCCCATCTTCTCCCTCTGTTCTGACTCTGGGATCACAAACAGCTTTCAGAGCTCTGTCACTGCATCTCCTGATGGAAGGAATAACAAGAGGAAGGACAGGAAAGGGGAAAAGTAATTGTGTGCTGAAGAAAGAGCAAACAGGTCTAGATTTAAGTGGGGAGTGGTGTGTATAAAGCTGAGAAAGGCTGGCTGCCGTCAGGTCTCCCAAGCTTATGACACAGCCTATGAGGCCCTCTGACACCCAGTCCCTGTCCCCCCCTTCCAGCCCCAACTCCCAACAACCAGTCACTCTTTCATGGAAAAACAAAACTAGGCCGGGCTTGGAGGCTCAGCCTGTAATTCCAGAACTTTGGGAGGTATGCGGCAGAAGTGCTTTACGAGCATATCCATTCTATCACACCAAATATTAAAAAGATGTGTACTCAAGAGCTGAGACTCAATAAAATTTACATTTTTTGCTGCCTTTATCAAGGACATTCTTGAGTGAAAATGGCATTAAAAAAAAACTATGAGTGTGTAGCAGTGAAAATGCAACGGCTACTAGCGCAGCTTGGTGCCACTGCCTTGACCAAGACACTAGCAGTCTTACCCACTGTTGCTTTGCAACAACAAATAGTATTTTAGAACTATTATGAAAATGGTTTTGACCTTGCAGATCCCCTGAAAGGGTTTCAGGGACCCCAAGGACTGGAGAGTAGACCGCGAATCACCATTCCAGGCAATGGGGAGGGACTGGGGGTGACTGGGCTGAGTCTTGTGGCCATGAAACTGACTGTGATGTGGAGAACTGGAGGCTGGAGAGAGGCTGAGGACTTGGAGAGGCTGTGACAGCAGCCCAGGGCAAAGTAGGAAGGGCCTACAACCGAGGGACAGCAGGGATAGTAAGGAAGAGAAAGAGGAGAGGTGTGTTAGAGAGGGAGTGAAGCCACAGAGGCAGAACTGGTCCTCATCCTGCCAAGCAACTGGAGAAGGTAGGGGGCAAAGACTAAGGGAAGTGTCTTCTTCCTCTCTTTCCCCACTGCCTAGTATGGGGCCAGGCAGAGACAGAGGGGGCCTCAATGTACACTTATGAATGGATGTTTATTAACCAAAGTCGGGTAACCATAAGGACAGTAGGGCCCTCAAAGAAGGGGAGAACTCAGGAAGGGAAGCTGGTTGGGATACAAAGCAGGGAAATACAATGGTGCCACTAGGAAGCTGGAGTTAAAAAAGGGTGACACATAGCAGCAAGGGACTATGAACACTCACAGATCAGGCCAAAACCACTCTCACTCAGCCCTCATGTGATCCAAATCTACAAGTGAGGCAATGATCAGAACCTGCCAGGCAAGATGAAACCTCAGCTTAGAGTGTTAACACAGAACACTTTAAAATGTCATCATATATGCCATATGTAAGTTTAAAAAGAAACTTGGAAAGACACATCTCAAATAATTAGCAATGGTTATTAGGGAGAATGAGTTTGGGTAGGTGTAAGAACTTCACTTTTTATACTTCTGTTGTATTTTATTATGTTATAATGTGGTTGTTCACTTTCTTCATTAGAAGTAAATAAATATGTTTTACTTACTGCCTGGTTTTCCCTATGACCCTCTGCCACATTATTCTAGTAGAAATGTGTTCCCTCTTACTAAGTAACTGTCTGAGGCATGCCAGGCAGCTCAGCTAATCCCAGCTGCCCAACTAAATGCTGAAAATCACGATCTGTTTAGGCAAGTTCTTACCTGGCCCTTCCTCTGGTCTAAAATGTTCATGCCACCTTACCCAAAGGTTTCCTCAACTTTTAAGAGGTGATCCTCTGTAAACTTGAAATCTCAAAGGAAAGAATGCTCCTGTCAGGATGTCGGTGTCTTCCAGCACAGGAATTGTCTCAGTGGCCTCTGTAATAGCTGACGTTCTTCAGTTCTCCATCAGCCTCTGATATAAAAACCTTCAAAAAGCAGAAATAGAACAAATATCAAAATGCTGACTTTGTTTTTTTTTTTTTTTTGGGTCAGAGTCTCTCACTCTGTCACCCAGGCTGGAGTGCAGTGGCACACTCATGGCTACTGCAGACTCAACCTGCTGGACTCAGGTGATCCTTCTGCCTCAGCCTTCCAAGTAACTTGGACTTTAGGCACATGCCACCACACCCGGCTAATTTTTTTTTTATTGTGGAGATGAGGTCTCGCCAAGCTGCCCAGGAAGGTCTCAAATACGTAGGCTCTGGCAATCCTCCCACCTTGGCCTCCCAAAGTGCTGGGATTATAGGTGTGAGCCACAGCACACGGTCAAAATGCTGACTTCTTTAAGAGAACCAGAGAAGATAACGGTGAACCTGAACATGCCCCAAACCTATAAGTTGCTCCAGTAATTAAGTATACACAAGGCAAGCACAGATTTCCCCAGTCTTTAAAATCAGACATTTGAATACTTGAAAATGCTGACATTAAGCACTGGAAGACTTAACAAGGGTCTGAGTTAAAATTTTCAGATTCTGTTTCCATTATGGGATTCCAGACTCAAAAGGATGTAACTGGACCTAGATGACAGAGATGGACCCCCCCCCCCCGTTTGCTCTGAGGAGTCTCAAGCAAAAGATAAAAGCTGACACTTCCCTGTTACCCACTTTTTTAGAGATAAATGAGCTCTGGCTCCGTCTCCTTGTGGCCCAAATCTCACAGGCAATAGGTAACAGAGCCTGAAGGATAAAGGAGATGCTGAGAACAGCAGGTGGCATGAATGGGGTTTTGTGCCCAATGCATGATTACTGCTAGTTTTCAATCTGATGACTTAATTCTATGTTCAGTGCTATTTTTTTATTTTAAGAAAGCAGGATTTATTAAGAGGACAGAAAAGCTCCCACAGTGGGAGGGAACCCGAGGGAGTTGCCCTCAGTGCTATTTTTAATCCCATAGCTCTGCCTATCATAAGTTAAAGTTGCTTTGTCAACTTCTATATGAAATAAATAGTTATTTCTCCCTTTCCCCAGTGGAAACACTCTGAAAATGCAGTTTAAATGTGAATTCTGCGCTGTTGTGTCAAAATTTCTAACAAAGCTTTTTAACTGAAAGCTGGATATTGTTTAACCATTACCTCAAACCACATGTACCAAACTGGACTTGTCCCCAACCCTCATCCACTGCCTCCTTCCTCCAATTTTTCTTCTTCCCTGTCAGACCACATCATCCTGACAATTACCCAGCCACAGAATCTTTAAACCATTTTTAATGTGTCTTTCTCCTCCATCCTCATCAGCTCCAAATGCTCACACTGTCAGATCAGGCTTTCCCTTAGCCTGATGTGTAGCTCTTGGAAAAATAACACGTAATATCCTTCAAGGCCCATCGCAAATGACTGAGAGGAGTCCTGCAAGTCATGGAAGCAGTGCTGACTCTGTATCTACTCTGTATCTACTACATTCAGCATTCAATGGAACCCACAGTACACTGTTATAACACTTAGAGCAGGTGATACACATGCAGAGGTAGCACTCCCACTAGGCCACAAGCTCCTCAAAGGCAGGGACATTATCTTTTTCATCTCTGTATTACCAGCATCAAACATAGTATCTGGTACAAAAAAGGGCCCCAATGAATCTGAACGAATTACCTCACACATAAAATATCTCTTTAGTGTCCATGAGAGATGCCACACATTGGAGAGTCCTTCCTCCTATGCTTTTTATTCCCAAACAAATCTGAGGTCTTGTGAAACTATTTCCAGGGCCCACAGAAATTTGGTTACATTCCTTTTTTTCACTGCCACTGCAGTACTTCCAAGGACAACCTTGAACAGCTTTGAACTTTAACTCTTTGCCTTTAGTACTGCCATAGGTTTAAGCCCCATCTGGGCCCCTCTTGTTGCCTAGAGTAGGGGTTGGCAAATTTTTTCTGTAAAGTGCCAGATGGTAAATATCTTATGCTTTGTGCGACATGTGGTGTTGGTCAGTACGACTCAATTTTGCTTTTGTAAAGAGAGAAGCAGTTATAGACAATATGTAAATGAATGACTGTGGTTATATGTCAATAGAATTTTATTTGTGGATACTAAAATTTGAATTTCTTATAATTTTCATGTGTCACAAAATATTAATCTCCTCTTGATTTTCTTCCCCCAACTACTGAAAAATGTAAAAAGCACTCTTATTTTGCAGCCCATACAAAAACAGGTGGTGAGCCACATACTATCTGTGGCCATAATTTGCCAATCCTTGGCCTAAAAGAAAAAAAAAATATCAGAATTCCTTTATGGCCTTTGTGTTATTCTGCCATTTGGAGCCATCTTACGCTAGGGAAGTAGAAAGCACACACTTTTGAGCATTAGGTCCCAGATTCAGATTCTGGCCGTCATTTACTAACCAGGTAGCCTTGGACATAACACCTACCCTCTCTGTGCTTCACTGTCATCATCTATAAACAGGGGGTGATAATACCTTCATTACAGGGTTGTTGTGGAATTGAGTGAGCTAATGTATACGGCACTCATATGACACCAGTGCCTGGTGTGTAGTAGGCACTCGATAACTAGTAACTCTTATTCCAGCTTGCGATATGGCTTCCCCAGATTAACTGCAGCTCTGAAAAGCAATCCAGCTACTCTGTAAACCACAACTGGGTGGCAGGAACAAATAAACTGATAGCAAGTACAAAGGCAGAGGGAGAGAACTGAGAAGTTTTCAGACACATGATGCAGGATTCCAAGTGCCTGGGTAGTCCTGATTCCTTCTGGCAGCATTTCAAATTCCTTTGGGCCCCTTTTCCTTCTCAGCAAGACCTTCTGACTCTCACAGTGCTTAAACCTTCTTAGCATTCCTCACCAAGTACCCAGATGGGCCCTGGAACCCTGTCCTCATTCCCATACCTCCTTCTGGTACAGGGCTGGGCTGGCAAAGGTAATCCTGGCCAGACGAATTGGCCTGCAACTGGATGTTAGACAGGCTGTACCTGGCTAGGCAGACAATACTCTCTCAATTCTTCGTGAATTTTCTGTTGTACTGGAAATGAAATTTCTCTACTGCTTAAGAACTAGACTTTCTGTAGAAGTTTTAGAGCAAAAAAAGCCACCAAGTATACAAACAAGAAATACATCAGCCGGGCTCAGTGGCTCAGCCTGTAATCCCGCGCCTTTGGGAGGCTGAGGTGAGTGAATTGCCTGAGCCCGCGGGTTCGAGACCCGCCTGGGCAGCGAGACCTCATCTCTACAATAAATAAAAAAATCAGCCGGGCGTGGTAGCGCGTGCCTGTAATTCCGGCTACTAGGAAGGCGGAGGCGGAAGGATCGCCGGAGCCCAGCAGGTCAAGGCTGCGGTGGCCGGGAGCGGCCACTGCACTCCAATATGGGCAGCCGAGTGAGACTCCAACTCAGAAAAAAAAAGAAATACATCACACTAAATTCAAGACAGAAAACACCACTGAGGCACAGATAGGAATAAGACTTATGGAATCTCTATCCTTGGTTCTAAAAGCCAGATCAGAGCCTGTCATTTTCTTGGTCCACCACCTCTGGAATAACCAAGCTCCTGTGCTATCACTCAGGGCATCTCTTGACCATCCCACCTGCATTATGTTCTGCCCCTCCTCTACAAAAGTCTTAACCTACAAAAGGGACGACATATTTCTTCCTGATTTTTCTAACCAATTTCCAACTTCCTACACTTGTGCATAATTCCATCAAGTCCCTGTAACATTCTATTACACATTTCCCTCTAGACTGAGCTAGGGACAGAGTGGAGACTATGTATGCTTCATCTCTGCGTCCCCTACACCTAGCACAGGGCCTGGCATGGGGTAGTCACTCAATAAATATTAATGAATGGATGGAGACACCTGAAGTTATTCTTCCCTTAAGCTGTTTTAGTTGGACTCTTATTAGCAGACTGAGCACAGTCTGGGTCACTGCCAGGAAGCAGAAAAACCGAAGAGAAAGAAAAGAAGCATAACCAATGTGATCCAAGCAATGGAAAATAGGTTTTAAGAGTGAGGGAAAAGAAACCAAGGCTGTTTAGCCGGCAGAAGAGAAGATGAGGCCTAACTGGATTCTGGTTTTAAGTACAGAAAAGGTTCTCATGAGAAAATCTTGATCTCATCTCATCCTCCCTTTATAATCAGAAGAAACTTTTCCATATTCATGGAAAATGAAACAAGAAGAAATGGCTTAAGTTAAGGCCAGAGGGGTTTAAGCTGGATAGAAAGAAGAACCAAACTAGGCCCCACTTTTTCAGAGATACTGTTACTGTACTTTTTGGCAAGGGAACTGGAGGAGTCTTGCTCAGCACTTTTGTTGAAGACTGTGCTAAAAGAAATAAATACACTGCCCTATGCCTTCTGCTAAGGAGAGAGGTGGATGAAAACACAAGTCAGGTAAGATTTCCTAACATACTACTGACTTTTTATTGACTCTTTTCCTACAGACACTTTCTGTCAACGTTATGCTTCTCAACTCTGTGCTGGAACAATCCGATGTGTCAAAGTTTCCTGATAGGGCAATGGAAAGAAAGAGCAATGCCAGAGTTAGACAGTAGGGAAAACAGCCCTAATAAATATACCTTCTATAAAAGCAGACCCTAAGTGGGCATTAATACAATTGTCAATATTATTATTATTAAAGCTAACATTCATTGAACACCTATTATGCATCAGGCACTGTGCTGTTTAACATAAGTTATCTCAGTTCTAATAATAACCCCATGATGTAGGTAATATTTGTATCCTCATTTTTCAAATGAAGAAATTGAGACTCAGGAAGATTAAATAACTTGCCCAAGTCACACGGCTAGCAAGTGAGAGAGCCAGGACTCAAAGCCAGGCAGTCTGACTCTGGAGTCTATATGTCTAACCACTATGGATGAGAGTCTGGAATTCAAACCCTAGTCTCTCTGATCAGGTTCATATTCTCAGCCACTTCTTTATACTGTCCCAAGCCAGGAAGAGCAAAGCAATATGTGACATTAGCAAAAGATGAGGTGTCAGAAGTGAACTAAAATACTTATCCCATTACAGGAAAGAAACGGAGGCTGAGGACTCACAGGAGATAGTGAGCAGAACTAGGACTTGAATGCCAGCCTCTTGACTCTTAAAACAATTAATTAATACAATTAATACAATTGTAGTGCTCTTTCCTCCATTACAGGTTCAGATTCTACTTGAATTTGAGGGTGAGAAAATGAAGGAACAGGATGTGCCAAGTGTGTTGCCTCCCTAAAATGACACTTTTGTAATGAACCACTAGTCTCCTATCAGAACCAGTACCTAAAACACAAGGGTGCCCACGCCTCTGTCAACTGGTTCTAAGACTCTCCTAGCTCTGGATGGCAATGCACTGATTTATTACGGTACTGTGGTTGCTGCCAGAATGCTTACCTATTAAACTAATCAAGCAGACATAGACCAGGCAGCTTCCATACTAGGCCAGTTGTTCATGGTGTAAGCCTCCTTACCAATGTCCCCGTCTTGGAACCTCCTTTGCTCCACCCTAACCTCTGTCCTGCAGTTAGAGTAAGTAGAGCCCTAGTATGGCATCTGGAGCCCTGAAGCATAAAGGAAAGAACACGGGCCTTTGAATCTAGCACTGAACCAAGCTGTGCCACTTATTAGCTACCTGACCTTGGGGAAGTCACTTTAATCTTTCTGAGGTCTGATTTCTTCATCTCTAGAATTGTGATAAATACTTCTGTATTAGCCGGGCTCGGTGGCTCAGCCTGTAATTCCGCGCCTTGGGAGGCTGAGGTGAGTGGATTGCCTGAGCCCGCGGGTTTGAGACCCGCCTGGGGCAACTTGGCGAGACCTCATCTCCACAATAAATCAAAAAAATTAGCCGGGTGTGGTAGCACGTGCCTGTAGTTCCAGCTCCTTGGAAGGCTGAGGCAGAAGGATCGCCGGAGCCCAGCAGGTCAAGGCTACGGTGGCCGAGAGCGGCCACTGCACTCCAGTCTGGGCGACAGAGTGAGACTCCAACTCAGCAACAAAAAAATAAAATAAAATAAATAATAAATAAAAAAAAATTATTTAAAAAATACTTCTATATTACAGGACTGTGAGGATTAAATAAATTATAATGTGTAAAGCTTCTACCATACTGTAAACCACAAAACAAAGGAGATCCTTGATAAATGTTTGTGTTCTCCTTATTTTCCTCTCCACATTTTGACAATAGTCCACCATTTCAGCTTATATCTGGTCCTTACCAACTCCGTATTTCTCCTGCAATGCATGAGCACATGCACACAGACACACCCCTGTGCATTTCTGCCTCTAGACTACTGCCCAAGTTGTTCCCTCTCCTAGGAATAAACTCCCTCCAATGCCCAGCATAAATTCTCCACCTTCAGGAATCCTCTGGTCATGCTGGGATTGATTTCTCCTTCTCCCAAACTCCTACTTTGTTTACATTCCTTACCATATTTACCATAGTTGGTCTGATTTCAGTTATTTATGTACTTATCTATCTTCCCAACTACACTGGAGGGAGGAGGTTCTGAGAAGACAATTATTTACAGGAGGGCAGGAAATGTGTTGTTTTCCTCTGTGTATATTTCTCAATACCAGGGTCTTGTACATAACAAGAGCTCAGTACGTGCTTATTGAATGGAATCTTTCCACCCTAAACTGGAATCTTTTCAGAAAGATCCTGGACTGAGGCTATTCTAGAACTGCATTTACTGCCTGGCTTGACAAACAGGCCATTCTTGAAGTATGTCAGTATTCTTAAACTAAGATCCACTAACACTTATGTGAACTTGCTTCATCTCTTCAACCGTTCTCCCAATACACTCTGAACTCCCCTTTGGAAATTTCTCCAGCATACAGGGAGACATCACCAGGAGGACATCTCTTAATTCATAAAGGTGGAGTGATCTGGGAGCAAGCACTTTGGAGAGCTGTTCCACCCCACTGTTTAGGTGACTGCCGTTAAGACCATACTAAAAACCAGAGTTGTCAAAGCAGAAAATAGATTTGAATGATTCCCAAGTCTATAAACCAGAATTAAAATCACTTAAAACTGTGCCCGGCACATAGCAAGCAAGCAATAAATATTAGATGTTATATTAACAATGTAGTAGACTGGAAAAAAGAGTCATGACATTTCATTTCTCGACCTGTTTCCATCACTGACCGACGCCTTGTGTAATCTTGATCAAGTCCTTTCTCCATCTGTAAAATGAAAGCAGTATAACCAGATAGTTCCCAAGCTCCTTCTACCTTCAACCATGTATATTTTTCTATGATCAACAAAGAACTTTCTGTTCCATATGTTGAGGCTGTTGGCAAGGAAAAATGTGAATTTGTACCTGCTGGTCCCCAGATAGGAGGGACCACTGTTTCCCAAGGCCAAGGGCAGAGTAACTGATTAGTAAACCACCTGTGAGTTTTCCCATGTGTGAACTATATCACACCCAGTGCAGGTCTCTGAACAGAGCACTACCTCCCTTCCAACAAAACTCACAGTCATGGCAAGACAAGAACCTGAAAACAACAGCAGCAAGGAAGAATCCCGGCTTATACAGAATTCCCATACTTTTGGTGCTTGTAATTAGGGTATCATCAATCTAAACTAGGGCCCTCTTTAGGCACAAACAAGAGGAAAAACACAAAGTCCCCATTCTGACGCTGACAGCTCATAAAACAAGAACCAAAGCGAGTAAATGTCACTGACTCATTTAACCACAAACACTGCAGAAGCCTACTATGTGACAGACAGAGAAGGAAAGTTAGAGACAAGGTCCCTTATCATCAATGTACTCAGAGTACATGTGGGGTGACAAACCCCAGGGCAGACTGTACTGAGAGCTATGTTAGAGGGGCAGCCTCTGCTACAGAAGACAAGAAGGGGAGCAACTAGTCCAACAGAGGATCAGAAAACTTTCACCTAGAAGGTCATATGGGACCTACGCCTTGAAAGATGAAGAGGAGGAGGA
>NW_007247015.1:221425-236969 GCF_000164805.1 Carlito syrichta | reverse complement strand
ACAAGGTGAAGGCTTGGGAAAACAAAGGGAAGCAGGGCAGGAGAGAAGTCTGAGGACAGATTATGGAGGGACTTGTCTATGAGCCTGAAGAGTCCAAACTCTATACAGTAGACAATGAAGCCCACCAAAGATTCTGAGCAGTGTCTCAGGCGATCACAGGAGCACCCACGAAGAAGATGCAAAAGGAACCAAGTTGTTCAATTACTATGGGACCACATCCCAGGACACCACATGCACCTCTTGAGCATGTGCTGGATTCCAACAGCTCCTGTTCACAGAGCTTCCCTCTCCCATGTTTTGACCCCACGCAGTCTGAGTTGCCAGGCCCTCCAATTGTCAATATCTGCTCAAGTATTAGAAATAGGACTCCCAGACAAAGTCAAGCGTTCAACCAACTCTCTGGATGACAGAAAAAGAGCTGAGAGGGCACCAAAGTCTCTAGCTGGCTCAGTTCCAGATAAAAACTCAACCGTGGGTTTCTTCCTTGCATCACTCCCAGTCCAGTCCTCTTGAGAGGGGCTGAAGCTAAGGATAGTGAACTGAAAGCACCTAGCTGATGGCTGGGATCTAGCTAGACATCGTACACCAACTGTCCAGTGGAGTGCCTGACACATGGACAGTGGTACGTAGGCATTAGTTTCCTTGCCATCCTGCCAGGTCAGTTCCACCTGTAAATCCCACTAAGGCTTTAAGGTCCAGGTCACATCAACTCTTCTCCCAGGACCTCTCTAAAATACCCAAGCCCAAAATGACCTAGTTCCCCTGTCTTCAGCACCCATTACATGACAGGTGCCATACTAGGTGACTTACATATAATCCCATTCAACCTTCACAATGGCCCTATTATTCCCACTTCATAGGGAAGATATGAAGCTCCGAGATGGGAAATAATTTATCCAAGGACACACTGCTAGGAAGTGGCAGAGATGAGATCTGAACCCAGGACTGCCTGGGTCAATCACTTCCAACAACACTTCATTCCTGTGACAACCCCCCCACTCAATGCCCTCTGATCTGTCACTGTCAGGTAGCCTGGAAGCTCTCTAAGGAGACAGACTGCATCTGACACTATTACCTCTTCCCACTGGACAGCCACCCACACATGTCAGGAGTTTTTAAATATTGCAAAATAAACGAAAACAAAATTAACTTTAAAATAACGCAGTACCCAGAGTTTGTAAATTCCTCACATGAAAACTATTTGTGACGTCGGACTGTCTGATCCTTGAGCTCAGTCACAGCCTCAGCTCTGATCCCTGGGAGAGACTGAGTCTCAAACTGCTCACAGAGTAAGCTCCGACCTCAGACACCGACTGAGCCCTGACCTGTCAAAACTCAAAGTCCGACCCTAGGCACAGGCTGAGCCCCGACCGAGGCACACACGGCACCCGGGTCTCGGCACAGACAGAGCCCCGAAAGGTCACAGATGGAGCCCTGAGGACACTCCTAAAAAGCGTCCCCTTTGGCGTCCCTCAGTAGTAGAATCGGGTCGTGACCTCAGGCCGCTCTGAAGTCTCTGACAGCACCCTCCCGGGCACACGGACTCACTCACAGACCCCCACCTCATTTTGCTCAGAGGAACAAGTCGCTGTCTCGCCTTTACCTTCGCTGCCTCCCGCAGGAGCGGTCGCGCGCAACCCTACCCGCAAAGCTCCCCGAGAACGCGGAAGGGGCGGTGTTAGACCCAGGGGGCGGGGCCAACCAGAAAGGGGCGTGAGTGGGCGGAGCTGCGCCTGCGTCCTGATGGCAAACTCGGAGAGAGGCGAGCTGAGTGTTCTGCGCAGGCGTGAAAGGAGAGGGGCGGGGAATTGCTGGCTAGGGGGTGGGGTTTAGCTCCTTCCGACGCTTTCTTTTCAGAGAGCAGGGTTGGGAAGCCAGCAGGGTCAGGGCGCGGTGGGTGTAATTAACATTTACTGGGAGTTTTAGCGTGCTTTTTTTTTTTTTTTAAGTCGGTGTCTCACTCTATCGCTGAGGTTGGAGTGCATTGGCACCATCATGGCTACGTCAGCCTCGACCTGCCGGGCTCAGGCGATTCTTCCGCCTCAGCCTTCCAAGTAACCGGAACTATAGGTTCGCGGCACACGCCCGCTAATTTTTTTGTTTATTGTAGAGAGGAGGACTCGCCAAGTTGCCCAGGCTGGTCTCGAACTTCTGGACTCAGTCCTCTTGCCTTGGTCTCCCAAAGTGCTGAGATTAGAGGCGTGAGCCACAGTGCCCAGCCTTTTACCTATGGGGAAATGCTTCTGGTCTTTCCAAAAAATGTGGAGTAATTCTGTAAACTTTTTTAAAAGGTTGAAATTTCACCATAAGAGTTTTACCATGTATTTCCCACCAGGAGTTTCTCCTTTAGTAAAACATTATCCCCAGTAGTTCAAAAGAAAACAAGGCCAGGCACAGTGACTCAAGCCTGTAATCCCAGCATTTTGGGAGGCTGAGGCAAGAGGATTGCCTGAGCCCACAGGTTCGAGACCAGCCTGGGCAACTTGGTGAGACCTCGTATCTAAATCAAAAAACAAGCCCGGTGTGGTATCGCCTGCCAGTAGTTCCAGCTACTTGGAAGGCCGAAGCGGAACGATCGCCTGAGCACAGCAAGTCGAGGCTGTGGTGGCCGGGAGCATGCCACTGCACTCCAGCCTGGATGACAGAGTGAGACTACAACTCAAAAAAAAAAAAAAAAAAAAACCACAAAACACTTTAAAAAGCTTATTTCTCGGAGAAAAACAACTGTGAACAGATTAATCCCTCAACCATCCTCCCCACACCCCACGCTCTCCAGGCTGCTGTTGCAATGAGAATGCTGACTTGTATTTAATTCAGGTTTTGGCTCTGAGTGTGTTTCCTTCTTTGTAAGACAGAAGTAAACATCCCTTCCCTGCCTGACTCAGAATTGTTGTGAGGGTCTGGTGAGCAAAACTAGTTACAGAGTCTCTTGGACTTGCTTCCTTCCCATTATCTATCTGACACACATTTATTCCTTTGCCCCTTTCTGGGCTGTCTTTTCATCTGTATGATGCAAGGGGTTGGGAATATTAGGGAACATTCAGGACTTTGCTAGATTCCCAACTTGGCGAAAGGCTGAAGAGGGGAAGTCTTCTCCCAAGCTTCTGTGTTCAGTCCCTTACAGAATCCTGAAGGCCCCTATATATCCTGATCTTTTCCACCCATGACCTTCCAGGCCCACCCAAGCTTCAAACCTTCAGAGGCTTCCTGTTCTGCTCCCTGTTCCCTCTCAATAGCTAGTTGGTGCTGAGTCATTCAGCACCTATGACCCAAGTTCCCAAACCTGCTATGCCCCCCACATGGCAACCCAGTTCATTTAACCTCAGATGAGGGCCCTGGGGGAACTCAAAGTAAGGAGGGCTCCCCCAAAGGAGGTGAAGCTCCAGCCATGCTTGTGGCTCATTTCACCAAACATTTCAGTTCCCTGGGGGGTAGGGAGGAGCGTGGCAGCAGGAAACCTTAGAGACTTGCAGTGTTCCTGGGAGCCAAGGGTGGTGGGTATACTTAATTCAACAGGTAGATGCTGTGCCCAGGGTGGAGAAGATGGCTTACTCCTTTGTTCCCTGACCCAAATATTGTTACGGATCTTGAGCCCAGCCTGACTTCCCAACCAAGCTTCCACTTTACCTCCAAAACACTGACTCTCTCAGGACCTTCTCCTGCTAAGTTTTGCCTCATGGGGGTGCGCTCTTTCCTCAGCATCAAGAGAGCCTCTTTCCTCTCTCCTCCTTTCTCTGTCTGTTCCTCTCTAAGCATCCCTTTCTGAATCTCTCAAAGCAGTTTTGTGTGTCGACTTTCTGGTGTATTTACAGACAATCCCAGTAAGGTGCAGGCCTTGGGTTACACAGTTCTGAGATAAATCTATTCTCACTGCCATGGTGTATTTCAAAATGACAATGAGCCCAGTGTGGACTTTGTAACAGTCTGAGCTGTCCAATGACTGAGGAGGTAATGAGTGATCTGTCACAGAAGGTGTGCAAACAGCACCCTTTTAGAATGCTGAACTTGGGTCTTCTCTGGGGAGCCAGAAGAAGGGGCAGCAGAGTGGAGGGCCTTTCCGATCTTAGATCAGTGAATGAAGGGAGGGATATTAGGGGCTAGGAGGGGAGCCAGGCGGCTGACCAAAGATATACTTGATTCAACAAGCTGTTATATATATATATGTCAAGCACTTAGAACTATGCCTGACACACAGTGAGCATTAGCTATTATTTGTTATTATTGTAAAGGATTCACAGACTGTGAGTAATGAAGGAGCTTAGAGATCAGTCAGTCCTTTACTTCCACTCTTGATCATGAAGCAGATGGAGAAGTGAGGTCTAGAGGAGGAAAGGACTTGCCATGGAACTTCAGAGGCTGGGCTGGGGCTCGAACCCAGGAGAGCATCTGTGCAAAGCCAGGTTGGCTCCTTTGCAGGTAGAGGGAAGAGCTCTAGATGGGCCTTTGCTGGTTCTTACGAACCAAGCTGCCTGCTTCTCAACCCCTGTCCGGGCAGCTTGTGGGTTATGGAATGACAACAAAACCTGTGCCACAAGACATAGTTGTCTACAGGGGAGTAAGCTCAGGAGTCAACCCCATGTCCAACCACCCTTGTTTCAGCTCCAGCCAGCAACAAATATCTTCCTCTTGAGAATGGCTTCCTCTCCTATGATCAGCGATGGGACTTTATTTCCACTCTGTCCCTTTACCCACTAGCTCCAAAAATCCATCCAGATTAAGGGAGGTGGAATGAGAATAGCCAGTGCTAGGTGACCTGAAACAAGGAAAGGTTCCCATCAGATTGAGTTCCCAGAAGGTAGGGGCCAGCCCTCTCTACCCTAGTCTTGCTTGGTTTAGAATTCCCAGAGACCTGGGAGAATCTTAGTGTCCCCACTCTGAAGACCTGGGCCAGACATGACCACACAAGCCAGCCTTCCACATGGTCTAAGATCTCAGAACAAAAAGCTCTCCCAGCCCCATTCTGGCACAGATTTTTCCACAGTCTGCCAGGAACCATGTGGCACCCAGACCACAGCTTCTCACCAGTGGCTGCTTTAGTTTGCCTCTTTTATTTTACAAAAAAATAACAAAGTCTTCCCTCTGTTTCATAAAAATAGATTTTCCCACCCACCCTCCCCACAGTCAGCCCTTGCCACAACCTAGAATCCATCTTGCAAGTCACAGTCCAACCTGGGAGAAGCCCCGACTCCCCTCACTCCAGAGCTTCTGGCAAAGTTGCCAGATCACTCCGGAGGCAGCAGAGGCAGAAGTCCAGGCCCAGTTGCCTGGCCACAAGAGCCCCATCTGTTTCCCTAGAGGGCAGACAGCTTCTAGGCCACCGAGAGGGGCATGATCTTGCAGTTTTGGCTCAGGAGACAACGCCAGCCAACCCAAGAGGCAGTGGAGCATTCTGGCATCAGACTAGAAATCCTTTGTCAAAGTAGAAACAATTGTGCCCTGGAGAGGGTCTGTCAAACTCTCTTTCCACATGCATCTCTGTGTAACAACTGATGAACCCTGAGCTAGGAGTCAGGATCCCGGGCTTCCACTCCAGCTCCACAGAAGCCTCACTGTGAGGCCTTGGACAGTTTCTTCCCTCTCTTCTTCAGGCTTCAGTTCCCTCCTACGTATGCTGAGAGGGTGAGACTAGATGATTCTCAAGTCCCTTCTGGCTCTCCATCCTGGTCTTCCAGAGTGGCTCTGGGAGGGCAGAACTCTGTTCCTGCCTCAGTTTCCCCACCTGTGGGTCTGAGCATAGGGCTGGGCAAGGAGGTACTGAGCAATGGAGTGCTGAATGAACATCACAGTCTCTCTGTGGTTATCTGTGCTCTGATCCAACCACCTGGAATGTCTCAGGGATGGCAGGGAAGGGGACAGGTACTTAGGATGGCAGCTACATGAACCTTAATGTCCTGAGACTGAGGATAAGACGTCAGAGTTCCCATCTCAAGTCCCACTAGCTCCTTGGGCTGGAGGATTATTTTGTGCTGGGCTTCAGATCCAAGGAGCCAGGTCTGTAGTTTCTGGGAGCTAATCAGAGTGTATGATTCCCAGTTAAAGGGCCAGGGGACCTTGTGGATGTGAGGGATCATCCCCCACAGCTATCTATGATCAGGCCCTCCTGGAGACAGAGGGATGCAGGAAATGACGGCTCACAGGCATCTCTGGCTCAGCAAATCAAAGCCTGTGTCTGCGGCAGGGCAGGGGTTAGGAATTCAAGACAAGGATCCCTTCCTGCCTATTCCCTCAGCTCTCTAGGACTCATGCTGATGAAAGTTTGCAGCCTGGAAGGTTCAAATGCAGACAGTGACATCTGTAAGCACATGTTGTGCCCTCATACACATGATCAGCTACACTGAGTGGGACACTGACTTGTCATCACTCCATCACGATGATCATGGTCTGATGGCCCCAACCTCCAGCCAGCCAGCCAGCCAATATGCAGGACCTGCTATGTGCCAGGGAGGGGCTGAGGCAACTAGCCCTCACAGACACATGGTTCAGTCAAAGTCTGTCTGTCTCTCTCTCTCTCTCTCTCTCTCTCTCTCATCACACACACACACACACACACACACACACGGCATCTGTGCTCCCTCACACACAAGCTGGCCATGTTCTGGCACCATTCTTGCTGTCACCTCAGCCACATTCACATTCCCCAGACAGACCTGGGGACCACCACAGAAGGATCAAGTAACACAGAAGAAACCTTTGAGCTACCCCATCCTCAGACTTCATGCCAGAGGTTCAACACTGCTTTCCTTCTGTTTGCCCACCTAGAACCCTCCTGCTCTCTGTTCACAGGCAGTCAGGGGGACACATAGGCAGTCTCCCGAGAAGCAGAAGGCTAGAGGGTTTGGGTATGTGGGGGCTTCCAGGACCTTCAGATCCCTCTACCCCCAGACTCCTGAGGGTCCTCTCCCTCAGCCACCCTGTGTTCAGATGGTCCAAAGGACAGGCAACGAAGTTCAGGCCTGGGCTTAGTGACACATCCGCTCTGTCATCTCCTTCTGTAGAGACACAAGGTGGACAGGGGTCAGTCAGGGCAGCCCTTTCCCAAGCCACAGGGTCTGACTTCTCTGCTTCCTGAGGCTGGCCCCTACCCACCCCCAGCCCCAACTTAGGTTATAGATCTGGGTTTGTAAACTTGAATAAATTATCTATTAAAGTACAGAATCCATTGTTAAATGAATTGCCTTCCCCCAATTTATGTACTTGGCCATTGGAATAGAGGCTCTGGGATGGCAGAACCCTGTTTCCTGTTTCTGCCTCAGTTTCCCCACCTGTAGATCTGGGCATAGGGTTGGGCATGGAGGTACTGAGCAATGGAGTGCTGAATGAACATCACAGTCTCTCTGTGGATATCTGTGCTCTGAGATCCAACCACCGGGAATGTCTCAGGGATGGCAGCGAAGGAAGCAGGTACTTTTCGGATGGGGGCTCTCCAATCCTGGAAGCGTCCATCTACCAGCTACATGATCCTTAATGTCCTGAGAGGGAGGATAAGATGCCTCCTCTTCAAGGAGGCAGGCTTTGGATCTGAAAACTCACAGGCTAGCCTTGGTGGGGGAGGGCAGTGGGGGCTTGGCCTCACCAGTGGTTCCAGTTCCCGCTGGTCCACCAGACTGAATTCACGGATGAAGTAGTAGAAGTGCTTGTAGCAGGTGTTGACGTGAGCCTCCGCCCCCATGCTGAGGATGCTGTCGAAGTGGTGGATGTAGACATGGACAAAGACTCGGAAGAGGCGGGTCAGGATCTTAGTGCAGACCTGCTGGAAGTTCTTGGGGAAGGGAACTCCTGGGGGGCAGGGAGGAGCAGAGGAGGGGATTAGTATCCTGGTGACAAAACTCTGCCCAAGCCTGCCCTCCCACACACAGGCAGCCTGTACCCAGGATGGCTTTTTTCCCCAGCACACTTCTTAGTACTCTCCCTTTGGGAGACAGAAAGTAGTTTCATTTTCTCCCATATTTTCTTTCTTTCTTTTTTTTTTTTTTGAGTTGGCGTCTCACTCCGTCGCCCAGACTGGAGTGCAGTGGCCGCTCCCGGCCACTGCATCCTCGACCTGCTGGGCTCCAGCGATCCTTCCGCCTCAGCCTTCCAAGTAGCTGGAACTACAGGCGCGTGCTACCACACCCGGCTAATTTGTTTGTTTGTTTGTTTTTTGAGTTGGAGTCTCACTCTGTCGCCCAGAGTTGGGGTAGTACTGTGTCTTGACCTCCTGAGCTCAGGTGATCTTTCCCCCTCAGCCTCCCAAGTAGCTGAGACTACAGGTGCACGCCACTATGCCCAGCTCATTTTTTGTAGAGAGCAGGCCTTGCTGTGTTGTCTAGGCTGGTCTTGAGCTTCTGAGTTCAAGCAATCCTCCTCCTAAAGTGCTGGGATTACAGGTGTGAGCTACCATACCCAGTTTACTTTCCATTTTAATGAAGCACAAGTCTGACTGAAATACATATCATCTTCCACATTTTCCCATCACCTAAAGCAGGGCTTTGCAACCCTGTTGGGGGGTCACTGACTAACCCTTCTTAAACTATGATGAAAGTTATGTATAAGGCCAGGCATGGTGGCTCACGCCTGTAATCCCAGCACTTTGGAAGACCAAGGCAGGAGGACTGCTTGAGCCCAGGAGTTTGAGACCAGCCTAGCAACACAGTGAGAATTTATCTCTTTAAAAAATTAGCCGGGTTGGTGGCGCACACCTGTAGCCCCGGCTACTCGGGAGGCTGAGGTGGGAGCATCGCCTGAGCCCAGGAGGTTTAGGCTGCAGTGAGTGGTGATGGTGCCACTGCACTCCAGCCTGAGCAAGAGTGAGACCCTGTCTCAAAAAAAACCCAAAAAATCCAAAAAGGAAAGTTATGATTCAAACTCTCCCCAGAAACATGTGCATATGCTAGGATGCTCACACCACCCCCTTGTATATAGCTCCAAAGGGAATTCACTGATATCTGGGTCCATTTTAAAAACCTGGGCCTGCAGGATTAAGTCCTAACTTCCCAGCATGGCACTGCTCAAGGTCGTTCATGATCTAGTCCTGACCTCCCTCTTCAGCCCCTCCTTGTGTCCCTCCACTTTTCAATATTCACACAGCAGTCCCCAGACCCCCAAACCTGAAAATTACTAATTCTTGAAGGATTTGCTCAGCTATCCCTCATTCCTTCAAACATTCACTAACACAAAGAAACTTCCATCCCTGAGCCAGGCCCTGTACTGGGTCCTCTGCATCTTTTGCCTCTATTCCTTACAACAATTCTGCTAATGGGTCTAATTGCCAGTCTAGATATGATAAAACAGAAATGCATAAAGGTGACACCATTTGCTCGAGGCCATATAATTATCTAGTACAGACAGGGAACAGGATTCAAAGCCTCTTTGTACTACACTGCAGTGCCCCTCAGAGATATTGGGGCCCATGAAAAAGGCCTCGTTTCTGCACAGCCCCTCGTGCTCAGGGTGGAGAACTTGGTGGCTTATGCCCTCTTCTCTGTGCGGCAGAGTCATCCCAGGGTTAAAACCATACACACCTGAGTTCCACAGGCCCAGGGAAGTAAGGCTAGCAGGGAATAGGAGCCCAGATACAGGTCCACACCTGGCCCACCCAGCTTCAGACACCCTTTCCTCCTTTTTCTATTCCCTCGCTCCAGCCCAGCCCAGGTCCCTTAGACTTATCCTACCCATCTAGACTTGGGGTCCTGGGCTCCAAGAACCCCGAGCTCCAGTTCAAATCCCTCTCAGTTCAGTGCACTTTCCTTCTCTTGGTCTCAGTGTCCTCCTATGTAAAATGAAGGTGCTCATTGTGGGGCATGATAGTGCAGGAAATGGCAGGCTACAAGCTGAGGAGGAGTCAAGGGCATTGAATAGTGACTCAGTGCCCAGCTTCCTCGGATTCAGACTTCTCCCCTCTGGGCCTGACCACCCTGCCCCACCCATCTCCCATCCCTGCAGCCTCAGCAGGGATGCACATGAGGCTGGGTGAGGGCTGGGCCCAGATACAGGTGGGGCTGCTGTGATGATGAACACAGTGTCATGTTTGCTCAGCACCCTGACCAACACCCCCTCCTGCTGCCCTTGGGTGGGGAAGCAGGGCCAGGGTGACATCACTTACTCCCCTTACCTGCCCAGCTGCCCAGCTGAGATAAGTAAGAAAAGGCCCCATGGCCTGGGTCTGACAAAGGAAAATTCAGCCCTTAGAGCTCCAGTCTGTGGTGAAGATACCATCTGGGTCCTCCCAACCCTCAATCAGAGGGACCTCCCAGGAAACTGGAGGTCAGATCAGCCCAATTAGGAGGACCCCCCTAAGAACACTTTGGGACACCTGTTCTGGAAGGTTCTGAGAATCATAGTGTTTGTGGTCTTGTAAGAATGATCGGGCCGGGTATGGTGGCTTAGCCTGTAATCCCAGCACTTTGAGAGGCAGAGGCGAGAGGACTGCCTGAGCCCTGGGGTTCAAAACCAGCCTGGGCAACTTGGTGAGACCTTGTCTCTACAATAAATCACTAGCTGGGTATGGTGGCGTGCATCTGTAGTTTCAGCTACTTGGAAGGCTGAGGTAGAAGGATCACCTGAGCCTAGCAGGTCAAGGCTGTGGTGGCTGTGAGTGTGCCACTGCACTCCAGCCTGGGCAACAAGAGTGAGACTCCAACTCAAAAAAAAAAAGCTTGACGTGTTTTGACCGGGCTCGGTGGCTCTGCCTGTAATCCCAGTACTTTGGGAGGCCGAGGCAAATGGTTTGCCTGAGCCCGCAGCTTTAAGACCAGCCCAGGCAACTTGGTGAGACCTTGTCTCTAAAATAAATTGAAAACCAGGGCCATTGCTTTGCTAAACTCTGGTGTGTTCACATGGCTTTCTGAGCCACCGCTGCGATGTTTCTTAGCTTTGGCCCCCTCCCCTACCTTGGTGAAGTGGATCTCTATCTCCTCTCTCTTCTCTCTCTTTAATTTACTTTTTAAATAAATTATATTTTCCAATCTAAAAAAAAAAAAGGGAAAAAAAATTAGCCGGGTGTGGTAGCATGCACCTGTAGTTCCGGCTACTTGGAAGGCTGAGGTAGAAGGATTGCTGGAGTCCAGCAGGTGGATGCTAGGGTGGCAGTGAGTGTGCTACTGCACTCCAGCCTGGGTGATAGGGTGAGACTCAAACTCAAATTCAAAAAAAAAAAAAAAATAGCTGGGCATGGTAGCACACACCTGTATTTCCAGCTACTTGGAAGGTTAAGGCAGAAGGATCACTGGAGCCCAGCTGGTCAATGCTGGGGTGGCCATGAGCATGCCACTGCACTCCAGCCTGGACAACAGAGTGAGACTCCAACTCAAAAAAAAAGAATGATCTCCAGGGGACACCTAAGCTTTGGTTAAGAAGAGCCCCAAACTGGAAGTCTTGCAGTCTTAGTCAAATACTTAACCTTGAACAAGACAACCTGTCTCAATCTCAGTTTCCTCTTCTACACAGTGGGGATGAAAATCCCCTGCCCCCCACCCAGAGCTGCTATATCAAACTAAATGCCTCATCTGCGGAAGGGCTCCCAGTGGCTCCCTCCCTCCCAGGCCATTCCTGACCCTCAGTCCAGGTAGTGCTCACCAACACGTGTGGGAAAGACCTCCTCATCGTTGATGAGGCCCTCGATCCAGTCCATGAGCAAGGCCATGTAGCGTGGCGCAGAGAGCTTGGCCGGCCGCCGGTACTGGCGTTCATCCTGCCAGCGGTACTCATAGCGGGGTCCGCCAGCCATGACCGGGCAGCTGGTCTCACTGCAGTGCTCAGCCATGGTGCCATAGATGAGGTTGATGCGGTTGAAGAAGTCTACAACATGCACGGCAATCCAGTCGTCAATGTTCTCACCAGGCGGCAGCCTTACCACAGTGCGCAGGTCTAGGCCAGACTTGAGCGAGGCCTGAGCCTTCTTGTACAGCTCAAAGCGCTGTGTGCCGGGCTCAAAGCGCTTCCGTGGTCGGAACGTCTTGTCCTTGGAGAACACTTGCTTCAGGCACAGCGCCATGGCCAAGCCAGGCCTGGGGCCAATGTCTAGGGGCTTGGACCTGAGGATGCCCTGCCGGGGACAAGGATATGGGGGAGCTGGCAGTCAGAGCCTTATGAACTGGGCTCTGACTTCCCAATACATCATTTCCCTCTCACCTCTCAGCCTTGCTCAACCACTCTATCCTCTGCAGGGAATCCAAATCCTCAGCCCCTGAGTCTAGCACCCCAACCCCTTTCAAGGCTACCCTAGTGCCCCTGCCAAACCCCACCCCACAGCCCTCCCATCTGGTTTTGTTTCCTCTCTGCTTTTACTGCATCTCACAAAGGGCTGGGCCTGGGCTACAAACAGGTGCTCCTCAGACCGGCTGCTAATCAGTAGAGAAGTCATAGAAGTCCCTGCAGGCACACCAGCAGACAGAGGCCTGGACGAGATGACCTCTGGGAGCCCTATCGGCCAGCTGGTGCAGTGTGGGACAGCCTGGCTACACTGTGCTGGGGGGAGGGAACAAAGCCCAGCCTTTGGCTTCCTCTGGGATATCCCGCAGTCCATCCGGCCACCGGGGATTCCCAGGGAGCAGGAGGGACTTTTCTACCAAAAATGTCCTTTCTTTTTTTTATCTTTTCACCCTGAAAGAGGAAAGGGCCCTCACGTGGCCAGCTGGGCGGCCTCTGAATGTGGCTGCAGGCGCTGGAGGAGGGGGAAGGTAGCAGGCTAGAAGGGCGCTGTTTCCTCTGACAATGGCTGGAGATCCTTCCCCCAGGCCAGCCTCCTCCAGTCCCAAATCTGAATGAGCCACTGGCCCCTCTACCTGCACAAGACAATCAGTAGGTATTCCTGAGCACCTACTATGTGCTTGGCATTGGGAGTTAGGAAAGTACCGTTAGATCCACCCACCTGGGCCCATCTAGAGCTCAGATAAATTTGCTTTGCCTCATAGAACTGAAGGAGTCCAGATTAAGAACAGACTTGGGGAACAGCCATCAGAGCCCCACACTCAGAGGTGGGAGTTCTGGGTTCTACCCTAGCTCTACCACTGGCTTACTGGTGATCCCTGTAGCACCATGGACTTGGCCCGTGCAAATCCTGGGTCACTGATATAGCCAGGTTTCTGAGACTTCCAGGGTAGTCATCTCATCTCCCCTGGAAGTGTGTGAGCTACTACGAAATTCAGAACCATGTACCTGCTAAGACAGAAATGTAGCCACAAACTGTGCAATGGCTCTGGCCCCAGTCTGAGCACTAAGGCTGAGTTTAAGCTAAGCATTGAGCTCTGGCTCCAAGCTGAACACCCTGGTAAGTCTGAGCCCTGAGTCTAGCCCTCAGCCCTGTGTTGAGGCTTGAATACAGCCACAGACAAAGCCTGGCCTTGACCACTGACTGGCTGACACCAGAGCACTTTTCCTTTTTCGAATTTCTGGTAATGGATTAGGGAAGGGAGGGTGGGAACCAGGTATAATCAAAGGCACAGAACATATTGAGGAGGGGGGTGTTACTTATGGCAACAAGTAAAACTAGTAGAGGAGATGCTTGGAAGAAAAGTCCTTTCTTGTACCCACAACAGACAGGCCAGGATGGGGACAATCAAGTAAAATGAGAGCAATTTGGAGAAGAGGGACAGGATCTTGTCTGCTTGAAAAAAACTTAAAGATGTGGAAAGTCATCTCATCTACACTAACCTTTCAACTTCTCACCCAAAGAAGTCCCCAGGGTGGGATCTGAGCTTCCTGAGCAAAGAGAAGCCTATGCTTTACTTACAATTTACATTTTATTTTTTTATTTTTATTTTTTTTGAGTTGGAGTCTCACTCTGTCACCCAGACTGGAGTGCAGTGGTTACTCCCGGCCACCGCAGCCTCAACCTGCTGGCCTCCGGCGATCCTTCCGCCTCAGCCTTCCGAGTAGCCGGAATTACAGGCGCGTGCTACCACACCCGGCTAATTTTTTGATTTTATTGTAGAGATGAGGTCTCGCCTGCCCAGGTGGGTCTCGAACCCGCGGGCTCAGGCAATCCACTCACCTCAGCCTCCCAAAGGCGCGGGATTACAGGCTGAGCCACCGAGCTGGCTACAATTTACATTTTAAATGCTCCTTTTGCAGGTGCTTCCAAAATCACTCACTGCAATTAGTTGAGGTCCCTGGGTTCTTCACTTGCACATGGCCCCTTTACTGACAGTTACAAACAGGCCCTGACCCTGGCATTCCCTGCCTTCCTGCCCAACTCCTACCACCCTGTACATGCTACTCTGGGTTTCTTCCTGGCCCCTGAACACTGTGTGTTTTCTTGTGCTGGTCCCTCTGACTGCCTGACCACACATCCTCAGGTTGAATGCTACCTCCTCCCTCAGCCTCCTCTCTTGAACCCAGACCTCCTTCTCCTTGGGTGGAGACCACTTTTTGACCATTGCTGTCTCCATCCCCACCCTCAGCTTAGGACAAAGCTCAGACTTTAAGGAAAGCTTAGACTTCAGAATCTTAGAGTTGAAATAGCCCTGGGAAATCACCTGGCTCAACTTACTTGTACAGGTAGAGAAACTGAGGCCCAAAATGGGAATCTGAGGAGCCTGTGCTCACATAGCAAATTGCAAGCAGAACTGAGAACCGGGATAAGGTGGGGCTCAGCCCTTGACAGAGTGAAGAACCATTCTCCTGTACTGGCTGGTCAACTGTCTGGTGGAGACAGGGATGGAGAGGGTTGTGAAGGGAGCAGGGAAGCATCTTCCCTACCAAACAGCCCAATCTGCTTGCTTCCTGCCCTCGACACGCTGACCAGCCCCACAGCAGCTGGGGGGTTCTGCTACTTTTCTCCTGTGGAACTTCATGGCCTAAGCCTGTTCCCAGGAAAACACAAGCTCGAGGGTGGGTGCAGGGCCGGTGCTCTCCTGTCTGCTTCACTTCCCACTCTCAGGCCCTCACTGAGTTTCTGACTCTCACAGAACCTCTATCCCCCTCCCTGAACCACCCCTAGATCCCATTTCCTAATGCTGAGTGTCCTTTTACTCTCAGAATGGTCAGGGGTTCGCTCACTCCCCGGGTGGGCATCTGGGCTTCCCAAATGAAGACCCGAGGATGACCCTGCCGGTTTCTGACATTTAGCCCCCTGCCAGGCCACACCTGCCACTCCCTGGGCCTGGCCCCGTTTTGACCCCAGAATCCAGCCTGGGACGCTAGCAGGGGAAAGTTCAAAGAGAAAAGTCGAGGCGAAGACCCCCCGTTCCCCCCGGCGCTCAGCTACCCACGCGCGCCCCCGGCCTCCCTGCGCTCCCCCAGCCGGCTCCCAGGGCTCGGCCGGTCGTGTGACCCAGAGCAGCCAGCCTGACATTTCCGCTCTCCAAGACACGCCCCCTCCGCCACCGCCACCCCAAGCCCAACTTTCGAAGCTTTGAGCCTCCTACCCCGGACCGAGGACGGTGGCTATCCTGCCTTTCGGCGGGGCTCGCCTCCGGACGCTGCCACGCGGGGACGGCGGAAGGAGTGGAAGTGGAAGCAAGGAGGGCGGCGTGCGCCGGGCCGCAGGGGTCGGGGCGGGCGCTCACTCACGGGGCCTCCCTGGTCGCGGGGTCACATCCCCAGCGCGCCGCGTCGCCCTCCTTCC
>NW_007247015.1:217428-221341 GCF_000164805.1 Carlito syrichta | reverse complement strand
CAGCCCAGCCGCGGCCGCCCTCCCGCCCCAGGCGACGCCAGCTCCGCCCCGGCCCCGCCACGCTGCGGCCACGGGGCGGAAAGGGGGCGGGGAAAGGGACTCCCCCCACCCCAATACACAGACACACTCACCCTCGGTTTCCCGGAAAGTCCTTATTGGGCTCCCGGCTTCCCGCTGGGCAAAGTAACTGAGCAGCCCGCCCTCTCGGTGGTTCCTCGGACTTCTAACAAGGGGCAACCTCGGATTCCTACCCTGTAAAATGGGGACAAGCCCAGCTTCTGTCTAAGCAGAAACAAAATAGCGGCTAGACAATGGTGGTTTCCTTAACCTGCTAGAATCGTCTGCCTCTCACTTGTCCCTGAACTCAATCAGGGATCCGGACTGTCCTGTCCACTCCCATATCCTCAGCTCTTGGCACATAGCAGGAACTCAAAACCCACTTGATAAATGAATGAATGAGTGAGTGAATGAATGCCTTGTAAGTTATGAGCTAAGTCCTTCAATCTGAGGGGACTGGAACAGAAGAGTGCTCAAACCACGGACTTCATCTCCCCCACTACGGACAGTGGCCCTGCTCAGGCTGACCTGATTCTCCTCACTCCCAAAGTCACCCCATTTCCACTGCCAGACCCTTGTCCCAAGCTGTTCCCGTCTTGGAATACCTTCTTTCACTTCTTCCTTTCAACCAAGTCCAAACCCTTCAAGACCTGATCCAAGGTTGGGCTCGGTGGCTCAGCCTGTAATCCCAGCACTTTGGGAGGCTGCGGCAAGGGGATTGCCTGAGCCCGCGGGTTCAAGACCAGCCCTGGCAAACTGGCGAGACCTCATCTCTACAATAAAAAAAAAAAAGAAAAGAAAATTAGCTGGGTGTGGTAGCACATGTCTGCAGTTCTGATTACTTGGAAGGCTGAAGTGGAAGGATCATCAGAGCCCAGCAGGTCGATGCTGGGGTGACCATGAGTGTGACATGGCACTCCAGCTTGGGTGACAGAGTGAGACTCCAAAAGACCTTGATCCACTCTCCCTACTTTTCTACCTGGGTTTCTCCCTTGAGGACAGATATTCCACACCATTATTCAATGCACACTGTGGCCCTCAGGCCCAGAGACCAGTTGGTTGGCTCTGTCTGTGATGGTAGAGAAGATGAGGCCTTCTAGACTAAGAGGGCCAAGGCAGACAGCGAGGTTGTAGGAGTTGCCCTGGAGGGGGTGGCAGGTGAGCAGGTGTGGGTAGGGGAGAGCTGGAGCCTGGAGGTGGGCGTTTACCATGGCACAGATGGCCCACTGGGCTCCCCTTGGGTCTGGACTTTCTGCTTGCCCAATAACATGAGAACACACTGGATACTTAAGAATCTCAGCTCAGCTGGGTGTGGTGGCTCATGCCTATAATCCCAGCAATTTAAGAGGCTGAGCCGAAAGGATTGCCTGAGCCCACGGGTTCGAGACCAGCCTGAGCAATTTGGTGAGACCTCGTCTCTACAATAAATTAAAAAATTAACCGTGTTTGGTAGCACATGCCTGTAGTTCCAGCTACTTGGAAGGATGAGGAGGAAGGATCACCTGAGTCCAGCAGGTTGAGGCTACGGTGGCAGTGAGCATGCCACTGTACTCTAGCCTGGACAACAGAGTGAGATTCTCACTCAAATAACAACAACAAAAAGAATCCCAGCTCATAGAACTGAGGATACATTCTGTAGCTGAGCACCGTATTTGTATGTCTGCATTTGAACTCTGCCCCAATCCCCTATAAATAAATATTTGCATATGGAAGGAATTCAGTTCTACTCCTTTATTTATTTCATATCCTAATCAATACCTTTAATTAAGCATGACTCCATACACCGAGATAAGGGGATTAGGTAATGAGGCTGACCCAGTTGCTTACCTCAGGTGCTGACAGTTTAGTAGAGGGGACAATACACACAGATAACACAAGGTCATCCAGAAGTGGGAATGTGGTTAGGACTGGTGGGCTTTGTAAGAGTGGGGGTATCTGCAGGAAGCATGTGGAACACCCAAATTAGGTATTTACAGGTGTAGTCGGAGTGTGGGGAAACCACACAGATAGTGAATCACCAAAGGTAAGAGCAGTGGGTGGCTGTCAACTCTTGGCTGAAGGGGCATGAGAAGGAAGTGATAGAAGTGAGAGCTATGAGTAGGGGGCTGCTGTGGCCTAAGGTGGAGGAGCAGACCCAGCCCACAATCACTTAGAGAAGGACGAGGGCTAAATAAGGGACCTCCCTCCCCAGGTTCCTTCCCTCTGGTCTATGGGAAGGTTTCCCCATAAGCTGAGTTCTCCCAGAAGCCAGGACCCTAGAACCTGTGGCTGCAGCCCACAGAGGTCAGCCTCCTGGGGTGTAGAACTGGGTGGGGGTGGAGTACTATCTGGAGGAGCCACGTGGGCCCGGGGGGTGACTACACAGAGGAAATTAGTTTGAAACGGCTTGCCTTTTCTTATCATTCAGTTTTAAATAGTTCATGAATTTCATTGTAATTTCCTCTTTATCTCTTGGATGATTTAGAAGTGTGTTGTTTCGTTTCTCAATCTATGGGAGGTTTATGTTGCTCTTGACTTCTAATTATATTGCATTGTGGTCAGAGATCATGGTCTGGAAGACTCTTTGGAATTTGACGTGACTTCCTCTGTGGCTTTGTACATGGTCGTTTTCTGTGCCTCTGAGCTGGGTTTTATAGGATAGGCGAGCATTTATCTGGTGAAGAGTGAAAAGCACAGAATCTTGCACTATGGGAAATAGAGATGATCCATTTTGAAGGGACCTCAGATGTTCCCAGCCAATCTGTAGTGTCCTTCGGTGTCTATGGGTTGGTAGGCAGATGGAAGGGTTGGAGGAAGCCCCAGAGACCAGATCCCTCAAATACCTGGGCCCTCTTCCTGCCACTTTCAGTGTGGGCTGGAGAGATCGGTTCTTCCAGGAGGCTCTACTGGGGCTGCGAAGACCCAGGCCTTGGAGAACAAGGCCCTGGCTTTACCACGCATTGACTGTGTGGCCTTGTGTTAGTCCGGCCCTCTCTGATAATGCACTGTAACCCTACGGCACTGCACAGTTATAGGATAGGCACTGTTCTCTGCCACGGTGTCCTGAGTGTAATAAGTGGTTCAGAGGGGCTCAAATAAAGCCCATCTCTGAAACTTGGCAGGAGCCAGTGAGGACCAAGGAGAGAACGTGCCCTTTTCCACTGTGCAACTTGGGCACATGGATCCCCAGTGGGAGCTCTGAGTGGCAGCAGGGTGGTGTCTCTGCCACCGTTGTACTGTGTGATTCTGGAAAGCCTCTGTCTCTCTCTGGGCCTCAATTTCCACACCTGCACCACACAAGCATCTTCCAGCCATACCATTCCCAGTGCCTTATCAGAACCAGCTTCCTACCCCTTCCTGCTCTGGGCCTGTACCCAGTGACTCCACTGATATAGTGTGGCCTCTCCCTGGGACTCTCTAGCCCCTTCTATGCCAAGAAAGGTACCCCCTTCCCACACTCCTCCCAGAATGAGCTACCCTCAGTTCATCTTACCAGGCATCTGGCAGCTAGTATAGTCCAGCAAGGTCCTCACTCTCTCGAGGGAAGAGTTTCTGTTTCAGCTTCTGCCCCTTCCCAGGATGCCCTGCCCATCCTGGATCTTCCATCGTACCCATTGAGGAGATAGCCACAGACATCCTCATGACAGTAAGAGGAATTGAGGTTACACTTCCTTTCACTTGAAGAAGACAAGGTTCAATAAAATATTATGGGAAGACAAGGTTGACAAGGATGTACACTAAAATTCTAGGTGACCGTGGACAAAACAGTTATTTGAGCTTATTTCTCCTTCTCTAAAATAGAAACAGGAACAACATCTGCCCCACTGAAGAGCTGTGAGAATCAAATGTGATAGCCCTTGTAAACAGCAGAAGGCTA
>NW_007247015.1:200101-217408 GCF_000164805.1 Carlito syrichta | reverse complement strand
GGGGGAAGTTGCTTTCAAGCATCCAGCAGGTGTCTGTGTGGAGGAGGGATTGAGATTGTTCCAGGGTGCTGGATGGCAGTGACCAGACACCTAGGACAATATGAAGGGATGTTCAGCATATACAAGCTGTCCAACCATGGGGCCCGGGTGGCTGTGCTCCCCTCTTGGGAGGGAGGAGTGCAAACAGAAGAGGCCAGACCCCAGTGACATGGACTTCAGAGGGTTTCAGTCCCTTTGAAGAGGAAGTGGGCCCTCTGGTCTCGGAGAACCTCAGACTCCAGTGTTCTCTGCTCCAAGGTCCTCCCTTCCTCCCAGCCCTCCCCCACCTTCAACTGGGGGCATTGCCCTCACCTCCCAGGTTTAGAGTCTTCCATCTTGGGAAGGAGACCTCTGGAGTCTGGGTGGGAAGCCTGTTGTTCACACATGCCTGAAGACAGGTTCATAGCTCCTAACCTGACTTTCAACATGGCCGTGGTAGGCATTGTCCCCTCCAACCACTTTGAGGCAGGTTATTTTAGTATAGGTTAGACATAGATAAGTTTCTTGTAGACAGTTTTAAAACAGGGCAAGTGTTCAGACATCTTATCACTACATGATCTCCACCTGACTGACCAGGCACACCATACCTGATCACCTTGCGGGTTAGAATATGGATTTATCAGTGCAGCAAATCGCAGAAACATTGGGAATCGCCCAAAACACAGATAAGATGTTCTAAGAAAATCCGAAATCTAGTGAGGCAATAACTTTATTTAGAAGGTCTTTGTGACCTTTTAGAGATGGCAATCAAAACTTGTGACCAGACACCTGCAGCCTATCATCGCTCTTAGTTCATGGTTAGCTTTGTGATAGTAAAAGTAAATAAAGCTTCTTGTCCAAGACAAGTGCCTGGTCTTTCTCTCAAGATGACCATGCCTCCTGTCTGGCATTTCTCTCTCTCTCTCTCTCTAATAATGATGTCTTTAAACTATACTGGATATCCTTTGAATTCCTTCTGTGGAGAGTCCAAGAACTCACAGAGCATCATAGCACACCCCACCCGGCATCAACTTGGCTTAGTTCCCAGCCCGGGGTGCTCCCAGAATGGAGTTGAGTCGGTTCTCACCATTGTTCCAGGCTCAGCCTTCCAGGGAACCCTCCACAAAAGCTGAGCAGGAAGTTCTGTCCAACTCTACCCCTTTCTCTGCCACTGGGTGTGTCCATTTCAGCCTCTGAGGCTGGCTGCTTGGAGCACCCCCCTCACAATTCAAAGCTCTTCTTCAGAAAGCCTCCTCAGATGGCCTGGGTCCCCATGCACTTGCTTCCTTCCTCCACTGCATCCTTTTTCCAAGCGTGTTCAGGAACACCCACCTCAGAGTGTCAGCAGGGATGGGGTTTCCTTATAGTTCTCAGATAGCTGGAGTGATATGTTTTGGTAATAATGGCAATACATTATGATAAATTATAATTAAAATTATTATGGTGGGGTGGAAACAGCTCATCTATTTCTTCCATTTGTCTTTTTGTCCTTTCATTCATTCCATAAGTATTTACTGAGCGCCTGATAGGTGTCAGGCACTGTACTTGAGTCAGGGGTACACCTTCCCCTTGTTTTGTGGGTGATGACAAAGACATCAGTCTTCTCAGGAATTTGCACTAGGCCCAGGTGTTTCACGACTACAGAGAATCACAAGCAAGCAACAAGTCAGAGAGGGAGGTGGCTCTTGAAAGGAGGGGACCTTGGATACCAGTCTAAGCTCCTTGAAGTACATGGGGAAACTGAGGCACAGGGAAGGAAAGGGGTCAGTCCATTGATTAATCATGATAGTAAAAACTACTGGGTGAACTTTTTATGTGTCTGTGTTTGAGATGCCTATTCTCATTTCTTCCTCTCCGCAGCCCTAAGAGGGAGGGAGGTTTATCTTTGTAGAGCTTTTAAGATGTTCTTCCCTTTGGAGAGAGGTATTGAGGAGTGGAAAAGAAAGACGGTTCCACCAAGTAGGGAGAAGGGACTTGACATGTTTGGATGATGTCCCAGACTCTGCCCTGCTGTTCTTTCTGGGTCCTGTCTTGGTTTCAATTCTGGGAAATGGGATAATATTTTCTGCTGTTGTGGGAGGCAGCAATTCAGGCAGTGGGTGGGGTCCACTTCTTGGTGGAGACACGCTGCACCCCCTTGGAGTCTGGATTCCACACAAGAACAGCCTGTGACTTCCCGCAGTTGTTATGAAGTTTGTCATCAGACTGCACTTTTTCAAGAAGCAGCTGTAGGAGCTCAGCTTTGTCCAAGGCTAAGTAGACTAAGGGTGTGTGCTCTTCTCTTCCAGGAAGTCTTCCTAAATTACAGGCTCCAACCCTCCTCTGGGGGGAGCCCTTGCCACAGAAAGTTCTCAGGGCTTTGTAGATGTGCTCCTTGGTTAAGCCCATATTGTGACTTCCCCTTTGGATTGTAAGTCCTTAAAAGTGGGGTTTCATTTCTATTTCCACCTCCTTGTCACCTTGTAGCAACGCCTGACAGTTGTTAGGAACTTTGTGGCTTACAAAATGCACTTACTACTCCGGTCATTTCTGAGTCATGCAACAAATTTGGGACAAGAGCATTGGCTTCAGGTCAGGCTTGGTGGCTCAGCCTGTAACCCCAGCCCTTTGGGAGGCTGAGGCAAGTGAATTGTCTGAGTCCGCGGGTTCGAGACCAGCCCGGGCAACTTGGTGAAACCTTGTCTCTACAATAAAACCAAAAGTTAGCTGGGCATGGTAGCGTGCACCTGTAGTTCCAGCTACTTGGAAGGCTGAAATAGAAGGATCACTGGAACCCAGCAGGTCAACGCTGGGGTGACCGTGAGCAAGACACTGCACACCAGCCTAGGCAATGGAGTACGACTCCAACTCAAAAAAAACAAAAAAAAAGAGTATTGGCTCCAAAAGGTGAAATGACTTGGCCAAGAAGCATAGCCTGAAATGGCAGAGGTGGGACTCAAACCTAGGCCTCCCAGTCCCAGTCACGGGGGTTCACCTCTCTACTCCACATTGCCTGAGCACTTAGCAAATATACTGTTTAAGAACCGTCCCATATGACCCTCCAGTGAGTTACAGGAAAGAGAACAAATCGGTTTGAAAGGGGTCTAGACACTTTTCAAAAATGTCCTTCTAGGAAAGTCAATGATAACACAGACATTTGTGCCTGGATTCATGTTAAAGCAATCAACAGCATTGAGTACATCGAACATCTTCAGTAACCTCGACAGCACTTTAGATTTCTCACATGCTCTTTTGATACCCTTGTAGAATCTGCAGGGGCATGTCATATTCCATACATTCTAGGTGGCAACCAAGGAAGAAAGTCATTTGGTGTGAGTCGAGGGTCGAAAGGAGAAAGAGATAGGAAGGAGGCCAAGGACAGAGAGGAGTAATTGATTTGGGAAACAGAAGGCTATCCGAGGGTCGATTGGTTTTTAGAGTGGAGGGTCGTCTGCCTTTGGGAAGAAAGCATGTGGCAAACCATCATTGAGAGACCCAGAGCTTCTCTGACCTTGAGAGCAATTCCCTCTCTGCAGGGGTGCCCAGAGGACACAGTGCAGGCTGCTGGCTCTGAGACAAACTGAGAAGGGCGAGAAAGTTCCAGCCAATCAATCCCAGCTCCAATGGGGTGTGAGTCTTCCAACTGAGTTCAGAAGCTGAGTTCCCATCAATCCCATGCCACCCCCCACCCCCGCCATCCTGCCCGCCCGGCTCTCCATACATCATCCCCCTCCGCTCACTCACCACAGGCAAGAACAAATGCACGCAGGATGGATGGAGCTGCGGCTTGCACAGGCAACACACAATTCTCTGTGCAGCTGCAGGGGCCAGGCACAGATAATCCAGTGCAACAGATAATCCAGCATTTGGCTCCAGGGGTCACGAGCCTGGGAAATTCTCAGCTCTCAAAATTGGACAAGGAAAATATCTGAACTCCAAGCGTCTGGGAAGGCCTCTGCCTTTCCTCTTGTGCCCTAATGAGGTCTTCACCTAAGGCACGCTAGAACAGCTGGTCTCATCTCAGAAATCTTTCTTAGAGGCAGACAATAATAAAATCTTTGTTTTTTCAGATGTTTCCCATTGGGTTGTCTGGAATTCGAGTGAAAAGAAAATGGGGAACAAAGATAAGAGGAATGCTGCTACCAACAACCTGTATGACCTCAGGGATGTCACTTCACCTGGTTTGGGGACTTTTTCCTCAGAGGTGGAGTCACTATTTTATTGCAGGGGCTCCCAAACCAGACTGAGTTTCAGACTTACCTGAGGAGTTAAAAAGAAAAGAAAAATAGTTCCCCAGGACCCATTTCAGACCAATAAGTCCATGTCTCAGTGGTGGGGCCCAAGAATTGATAGCTTTGACAAGTTCTTCAGGTGTTTCCGATGCCCAGTCAGGTGGGAAAACAAGAAGGTTAGATGGATTTGGTCTCTCTAAGCTTTAAACAGTTATGTTTAATGAGCTGACAAGGAATTCAATTAATAGAGATCTGTAACCAGGAATAACTTTGTCTCAGATAAGCCATCTACAAATAATCAGGCCGGCCTGCACCTTGGCCCAGAACTCCAGGTGTTTCCTGGCTTCTGATTCAGATTCAAATGTTGGCCCCTGAGTTCTGGTCTGCCTGTTTGTCTCACCCCCCGTCCACCCCTCACCCCCACTCCGCCATGTCATCCCCTTGCCCAGGCTTGGATACTGGGTCCAGTCAGCTTGTGATTAATGATTGTTAAATGGTGCTTGCTCCAACCTGTGAGATCTGGTCTGGACTTCACCCAGGCTTCATTCCTACCCACTAGCTGTGGATCTAGTCTTGAGACTCCCAAACTCCTACTGCCTGCCCCCGGTCTGGTATGATTACCACTGCCCAAGCCTCTCTAAATTCTTGGAAGAGACGTTATGAAAATGGAAATATGGTGCAGGAAAAACAGCACAAAAGAAACATATGTTTTAGAAGTAGGAGGCCTATGTTCTAGGAGACTTATGTTCCAGAATCAGAAGATTCCACCTCCTGTATTAAAGATACATAATTTGAAAAGGTAAAGTACTTAATCTAATGGTTACTGTTTTGAACCTTTTTTTTCTTTTTGAGACAGGGTTTCATTCTGTTGCTTAGGTTGGGTTGCAGTGGTGTAGTCCTGCTCACTGCAGCCTCAACATCTTGGACTCAAGTGATCCTCCCGCCTCAGCCTCCCAAGTAGCTAAGATTACAGCCATGTGCCACCACGCCCAGCTACTTTCATTATTTTTTGAAGAGACAAGTTCTCACTATGTTGCTCAGGCTAGTCTCAAACTCCTAGGCTCAAACAATCATTCTGCTTTGGCCTCCCAAAGTGCTAGGATTACAGGCATGAGCCACCATGCCCGGCCTGCACATATTATGTGAAGAATAGTGCTAAGCACTTTATGTATGTTAACACCATTTCATCCTTTCTTAACTTTTGAGATAGGACT
This sequence comes from Carlito syrichta, assembly GCF_000164805.1. Taxonomy (NCBI): domain Eukaryota; kingdom Metazoa; phylum Chordata; class Mammalia; order Primates; family Tarsiidae; genus Carlito; species Carlito syrichta. The sequence continues at coordinate 211,965 of NW_007247015.1, read as the reverse complement.
ATTATTATTTTATATGTTGCAAAGATCAAATGAAAGAAACTGGGGTGGTGGAAACAAACATCCCAGAGAGTCTGCTGGAGTCACGCACCAAGTAAGACTCAGCAAAACTCTTCTCTGCTCCCTCTCTGCCCCTGCAAAATTAGCGTCAAAAGGTTAGATCTGCCTGCTACTTCCCACCTGACCAGATGCAAGGTCAAAATGGGAGGAGGAATAAGGGTTGAAGAAATGAGAATGCAAGGTGGGGATTCATGCCAAATTATGAATGTAGGAACGATAAAACGATGTGGGGGGTCACAGAGGACTACAAGTCAAGCAGGACCCACCAGTAGTGATGTTTCAACCATGGCAACAATTTTTTGGGGTAAATGAAGAGTCAGAGAGGACACCATCTAGCTGTGATTACTGCCATGGCAAACAGAAGAGAACCAAGGAAAAGTGAGCATCAGATCTGTTGAGAGGGCACAGGTTCTGGGCAGCAGAGTGAAGATTCAAGTCAAGGTGGGAACCCTGGACTGAAACCAGATGAAATAGGTACATGTGTAAAGGCCCTAAAGTCAAAAGTTCCAGGCAGGAAAAGTCATGTTTAACAAATCATGGGAAGACAGCAGCGGGGGCATTGGGATGAGGGTTGGGTGAAGTTAGTGAGATGACCTCAGTGAGTGACAATGTGCAAAAATGGCTTCCTGGTAGGCCATACAAACTCCCAAATGACTGACACCCTGAATCCACTCTGGTCACTCCACAGGGCTACCTTGGACTTGACACCAGACCCCAACTGAGGCAGACACTGGTGAGCAGGAGTCTGTACAGAAGTTGGTGAGTCAAGAGAGTGAGGGGCTGGGTCATATAAGAAAAGAAAGAAAGTTTCTTAATCTGCTGAAAAGAAGCCAAGGCAACTTGAGAGCCATCCTCTCCTGTCAGCAGGAGAAGCATTAGGCAGAAAAGTGAAGACTCTTCTGGGAGGTTCCATCCATAGTAGACAGAAGGAAGCCTAATGAAGGTGGTGGGAGGAGGCTGGATTTGTGCTAGGAGCGGGGAAGAACTTGCTCACTCTCAGAGCTGTCCCAGCATGGTGCAGGCTAGTTAGCAGGGTAGAGACTGCCCAGTCACCAGGAAGTTTCCAAACAGTTGCCCAACGGCTTGCAGATGCTGCTGAGAGGTCTGCTATGGTGGACAGGTTAGACCAGACCAGGGTTTTTTTCAATCTTTCTTGGGAACTGTTTCTACAAATAACAGCTTATGGGAAGACAGTAAATAAAACACTGATTCTGTGGTTAAGTTGGGGGTAAGAACCAGACTCACAGGGTCCCCATCCCTAAGGAAGTTTTCGGATTTCTGAAAACTAGTAACTGAGACCGGGCGCAGTGGCTCACACCTATAATCCCAGCATTTTGGGAGGCTGAGGTGAGAAGATTGCCTGAGCCCATAGGTTTGAGACCAGCCTGGGCAACTTGGTGAGACCGCATCTCCACAATAAATCAACAATTAGCTGGGCCTGGTGGTGCATGCCTGTAGTTCCAGGTACTTGGAAGGTTAAGGTGGAAGGACCGCCTGGGCCCAGTAGGTCGAGGCTGCAGTGGCCATGAGCGTTCCACTGCACTCCAGCCTGGGCCGCAGAGTGAGACTTCAACTCAAAAAGCAAAACAAACAAACAAAAAGAAAACTAGTGACTGGACTGTCAGTAACGTCCTTTTTAATATTAAGGCTTGGCCGGGCTTGGTGGCTCAGCCTGTAATCCCGTGCCTTTGGGAGGCTGAGGTGAGTGAATTGCCTGAGCCCGCGGGTTCGAGACCCACCCAGGCAGCGAGACCTCATCTCTATAATAAATCAAAAAATCAGCCGGGCATGGTAGCGCGCGCCTGCAGTTCCAGCTACTCGGAAGGCTTCGGCGGAAGGATTGCCGGAGCCCAGCAGGTCGAGGCTGCGGTGGCTGGGAGTGGCCACTGCACTCCAGTCTGGGTGACAGAGTGAGACTCCAACTCAAAAAAAAAAAAAAAAATTAAGACTTGGTAAGGCAAGAGCTTGAAACATGCTAGACTGGTACTTTAAATGAATTATCTTGCAATCTGGGCACGGTGGCTCAAGCCTGTAATCCCAGTACTTAGAGAGGCTGAGGCAAGAGGATTGTCTGAGCCCAGGAATTTGAAGCCAGCTTGGGCAACATGGCAAGATCTCGTCTTTACCTCTGAATTGAACAATTAGCCAGGTGTGGTGGTGTGCACCTGTAGTTCCAGCTATTTGGAAGGCCGAGACAGAAGGATCACTTGAGCCTGGCAAGTTGAGGCTGCAGTAGCCATGATCGTGCCACTGTACTCCAGCCCGGGTTACAGAGACTCTGACCCAAAAAAAAAAAAGTCTTGCTCCAAATGTTTGCTGATCATATCTCAGTTCTTTAGCTCACAAATCCTAGACCTGGCTGCCTCCTCTCATGGTCCCTTGGCTTGGTTTTTCACATGTACCTTCTGCAATAAGAACAAGCAAAATGGCCACTGCCTGGGATTGGGACATAACCAGCGTATTTGCCAAGGCTGGATCTCATGCAAGGGAATGCTTGTAGGCTCGGGTGGTCTGAGCTTAGTGGCTGCCAAGAGGAATTTATTCAGTATCCACATTCTCTCTCTATGCCAAGTTTCATGCTGGGTACTGGGGATAACATGTCGAGGAAACTATGAACCCTGTCTCCAAGGGGTATTCGTTCAGTGTAGTAAGGGAGACAGCCTGGTAAAGGCTTGAGCATAAAATGCGGGGGAAGCCCCGAGGAGCACATGAACCAGATAAGGGAAGCATGGAGCGGAGGTTTCAGGGAAGGCTTCTGGTAGAGATGCTTCAGTGGAGCTCTGGAAAACAAATAAGAATTAACTTGATGAAGGAGTGAGCATTTGAAGCAGGCACAAGTATGTGAAAAGAGCAGAACAGAGGTAGGAGGAGCACAGTGTGTTCAGGGAATGGCCAGTCATCCAGAATGGCTGGAGCCAAAGGAGTGGGTAGAAGCCCTGCTTGAGATGAGCCTAAAGCACCAGGCACCAGATCTGGAAGCTCTGGTGAGCTGATCTTAAGGGACTCTGGGGAACCTGGGAGGATTCATAAGTGGTTTGAACCAATTTTTCTTATATGTATTCCAATTCCCAAGGCCTGAAGAACTCAGAAAGAAGTAACCCCATTCTATTGAATGTGAGGAATGAGCCTGTTCAGTGGACATTACAAATGATCCCATTAAGTCTGGAGCATGGACAGTCATCTTCTATTCCTGGCTTGGCTCCTGACGCAGACAGCAACCTTCAAGTCATCTTTTCCCCTTCTGTGCCCCAAGCCTCCCCTTTAGCAGAACAGGGATAAAGATGCTGCCACCAACCTGCCACATTAGGAGAACTGACAAGACCAAAGCGCTCCATTCAGCATTAAGCACAGAGCACAAAAGAAGTCCTTCCTAGTTAGAATATGATATCTTTGAAAATTGTCTAGAGGAACCAGCGATATATAATGCCTGCATTTTGTTCTTTAGTTTCCAGTCGGAAAATGGGCAGACACACTTCTCAGGGCTGGTTCCAGAGCCACCCAGGACTTTTTTGTTTTGTTTTGTTTTGAGTCAGTTTCACTCTGTCACCCAGGCTGGAGTACAGTGGCATGCTCACGGCCACAACAGCCTCAACCTGCTGGGCAGGTGATCCTTCTGCCTCAGTCTTCCAAGTAGCTGGAACCACAGGCACGCACCACCACACTTGGCTAATTTATTTATTGTAGAGACAAGGTCTTGCCATGTTGCTCAGGCTGGTCTTGAACCCCTGAGTTCAGGTAATCCTCTTGTCTCCACTTCCCAAAGTGCTGGGATTATAGGCATGAGCCACCGTGCCTAGCCACCCAGCACTTTTTAAGACCCGAGTTCACTGCTGGGACTGGGGTTAGGGGTGGTTGGGAGGTTGTCCTCTTTTCTGAGCTGGAGCTAGGGGAGGGCAGAAGGGTACAAGGAGAGGGAAGTTCATGTTACTGACCAGCAGGTTCCTGCTGACCTCATAAGGGTTGGTAGGATTGAGATAATCCATGCAAGGGCTTAGCACAATGCCTGGTATAGGGTAAGCCTGCAGTAAATATCAGTGGTTATTGTTAATGTGCATATAGTCATGTGTTGTTTAATGAGGAATACATCGAGAAATGCATCAGTAGGTGATTGTATTGTTGTGCAAATATCATAGGTGTACTTACATAGACCTAGATGGGGTAGGTATTGCACCGAGGCTACAAACCTGTACAGCATGTAACTGTGCTGAAAACTGTAGGCAGTTGTAACACGACATTTTAGTGTATCTAAACATAGAAAAAGTACAGTAAAACTGTGGTATAAAAGATAAAAATATCATCTGGGTGTGGTGGTTCATGCCTGTAATCCCAGCACTTTGGGAGGCCAAGGCAAGAGGACTCCTTGAGCCCAGGAATTTGAGACCAGCATGGGCAACATGGCGAGACCTTGTCTCTACAAAAAATAAAAAAATTAGCTGGGTGGGGTGATGCATGCCTGTAGTCCCAGCTACTTGGAAGACTGAGATGGAAGGACTGCCTGAGCCCTGGAGGTTGAGGCTGCAGTGAGCCGTGATTGTGCCACTGTACCCTAGCGTGGATGACAGAGTGAGACCCTGACTCAAAACAATAAATTGAAAAAAAATGTTAAGGTTTTTTTTTGTTGTTGTTAAAAATGAAGACAAAAACATATGTTAGCCCAGGCCTACACAAGGTCAGGATTATCAACATCACTCCACATCTTGTTTCACTGAAGGTCTTCAAGGGCAATAATATGCAGGGAGATAGATATTCTCTCTATGATAACAATGCCTTCTTCTAGAATACCTTCTGAAGAACCTACCTCAGGCTGTTTTACAGTTGACTTTATAAGTAGAAAGAGGACACTCTAATAATAAAAGTGCAGTATGGTATATAAACCAGTAACATAGTTGTCTATTATCACATTATGTACTGTACATAATTTTACATACTACGCTTTTCTTTTTTTTTTGCGTTGGAGTCTCACTCTGTCGCCCAGACTGGAGTGCAGTGGCCACTTCCGGCCACCGCAGCCTCGACCTGCTGGGCTCCGGCGATCCTTCCACCTCAGCCTTCCAAGTAGCTGGAACGACAGGCGCGTGCTACCACCTGGCTAATTTTTGATTTATTGTAGAGATAAGGTCTCACCAAGTTGCCCAGGTGGGTCTCGAACCCGCGGGCTCAGGCAATCCACTCACCTCAGCCTCCCAAGGCACAGGATTACAGGCTGAGGCCACCGAGCCCGGCTGCTTTTCTTTTCTTTTTTTTTTTTTTGAGGCAGGGTCTTGCTCTGTTGCCCAGGCTGTAGTACAGTAGTGTGGTCTTGGCTTACTGTAGTCTCCACCCACTGAGTTCAAGCAATTCTCCCGTTTCAGCCATCTGAGTATCTGCAACAACATGGATGCACCACTACGCCTGGATAATTTTTTAATTTTTTGTTGAGATGGGTCTTGCTATGCTGCTGGTCTTGAACTCCTGGCCTCAAGTGATCCTCCCACCTCAGCCTCTCAAAGTTCTGGGGTTATAAGGCATGAACTGCTGTGCCCAGCCTGTTATATTTTTATGATTCGAGGCGCAGTAGGTTTATTTACACCAGCATCTCCACAAACACATGGATCATGTATCGTGCTGTGATGTTTTAACAGCTATGATGTCACTAGGCATAGGAATTCTTTAGCTCCATTATCTTATGGTACTGTTGCATTATGACTGTCGTTGACCAAAACACGGTTATACAGTACCTGACTACAGTTTGAGTCAAGCTCTGAATGCGCAGGGCCTCTTGTGCCTTGCATGAAGTACATTATCCTCTGAGACTTTAATAACATCTATTATTAAACTGGGGATAGAGATAAATCCTGTTGTTCCCTGTTAAACCACGAGCGTTTCACAGGTACCATGGTCCAGCAAGTCCTGCATCCTCCATAGTACCCAGTAGGGCTCCTTAGCTCCCTTTGCCCCTATTCTGAGATGGCACCGGTCAGTTTGTAATTATTAATGTCAGTGTCTTCCTACTGAACTGTGGGCTTCTGAAGGGCATGGCCTGAACTTTTAAATCTGCCCAGAAACAAGCATGCTCAGCTTGGCCCTGCTGTTCTATTACCTGACTCTCTCCCAGCTTACGTTTCAGCTGTCACCTCTGCAGAGATGGCTCTCCTGACCATTAAGCAATTGCCTTCACTCCACGGTCTATCACATAATTTTTATTTATTTTCATGATACTACCAGTATTCGAAATAATCTTGTTGGTTTACTTATTTGTCTTCTCCATAAGAATATAAGCGACATGAGAAGAAGGGTCTTATTTGTCCTGTTTATTGTTATAGTCCCCAGTTTTCTATAACAGTGCTTGGCATATTACAGGTGCTCAATAAAAATGAATGAATGATGAATCAAGTGACCAGGGGAGTGGGCATTTGGATCTCTTCTCCAAGACTGAACAAAAGGTCAGCACTGTGGAGAATGTAAAACACAACATGTGGCTTTGCTTCCAAAATGGTTAGAGAAGTACTGGTATGGGCCGGGGCGGTTGCTCAGCCTGTAATCTCAGCACTTTGGGAGGCCGAGGAGAGAGGATTGCCTGAGTCTGGGGGTTTGAGACCAGCCAGGGCAACTTGGCAAGACCTCGTCTCTACAATAAATTACAAAAACTAGCCGGGTGTGGTGGTGTGTGTCTATAGTTCCAGCTACTTGGAAGGCTGAGACAGAAGGATCACCGGAGCCCAGCAGGTAGATGCTGGGGTGGCTGTGAGCGTGCCACTGCACTCCAGCCTGGGCGACAAGAGTGAGATTCCAACTCAAAAAAAAAAAAAAAAAAAAGAAAAAAAGAAAAAGAAGTACTGGTATGAACATCCTGAGAATGAGACAGAGCAAACTATGGCCACGTGCAAGTGTGAGGCACAGAATCAGAGGTAAGAGCAACAGGCAGTGACTGGAACATGGCTTGAGAGAAGGACTCATACCCTACTCTTCTTGCTGTGTCCAGAACTTCAGAGGCAGTGAGATAGAGACTTTGTGTATAATTTGAGGTCACGGTTTGCAAATAGTCCTACTCAACACATTCTCAACCTATGTATATTAAGAGACTCTTTTAAATCTAGAACACTTAAATATAGTCACACACACAAGAAGATAATGTTTTGGCTAAAATTCATGTCATATATTTATTAAACAAACAATGGAGTATCTTCTATGGCACTGGGAATAGAGAGAGATCCTGGCCCTCAAGGAGCTTACAGTCTAGTGGGGGGAAAAAGACACAGTGATAAATAAATATATTTCCTATGGTTAGTGTCCACATAAAAGAAAGACCTGGCTAATGTACATTTTTATAAAGAATAAATAAGGCAATGGTTCTCAAAGTGCAGCTGGCTAATTCTTACATCAGAGTCATCTGGAGCACATATTAAAATGTAGATTCCTAATGCTTTCTGCACACATTCTGAGTTAGCAGGTTGTGGTGGGGGGGAGAGGCTGGGGCCTGGGAATCTGCATTTAAAGTGCTCTAGGTGATTCTATTGCATCTTAAAGTAAGAACCAGTAAGGTTTGTTCTTTTAATTGGAATGAAGAATGATCTGCATGTCTGAAATGCTAATCTGTGTGAGTCTTTAATGAGGGGCAGGAAGTTGAGGAAGAAAAAGGGAGTCAACATTTATTACATTCTACTGTAATCTAGATATAATTACTTTAATTCTCACAATAATCCTTTGAGGTAGATATTATTATCCCAATTTTATAGATGATAAAAACAGAGAGTTGAAGTCATTTGTTCAACATTACAGAGCTAATGAATAGCAACATTGACATGTAAACCCAGATTCACTCAACTCTAAAGTCTGTCCACTTCCTATAACACCATGCTAGTACCAGGGGATAAATGTGCTGATTCAATGTTACAGTTTTCTTTTACTTCTTTGCCATATTTTTCTAGGTAAATAAATGTAAAGAACAGCCAGTGGTACTTTAGTCACATCCAACACAATTTTCCAAGGCTACATCCTTCTTGGCAAGTGGGGACTGAGGGCTAACAAGTAGCCATTCTTCTTTTCCATCATTTTTTCACCCTCTGGTGGAGTTGTTAATATGCACTATGGCTAACAACTGGGCCCATCTGGAGAGACAAGCAAACATAACTGGATATTCACAAAAGCAATCCCACTTGATGTCAAAGATTCCCAGGACCCAAAAAATCCAGAAGGTCAGAGGGCAGAGGGCATTTAGGAAAGATGGTAGGGCTGATGAGACTCAAGTTCCTCAAAAGATGAACTATCAGGACCAGTGGCAGGTCCAGAATTTGTATTAGGAAATTGTTTAACCTTTAGAGAAACTGAGAGGGTAACAGCTTCTCCAGGTTAAACAAATACTGTCTGTCTCTATACAGACTCTGAGGTACAACCAAACACACACAGAAATATAGTATGCCATCCAATCCTATTTAAAGAGCTTGAGGACAGGCCCAACCTATAAAAAGTCTTCTGTCATGAAGAAAACACATGCACAAACTGCAAATACCGCTTACATTCCCTCTCACCACATTCAGTGTCATCCACCCAGATCTTAGGCAGGAGCAGCAAAGTGCAGCATGTGAGATCAATAAAGGAAAGGCATAGTAAAGGCGGTTGACAACAGTACTGGGGCACCTGGGGCCTTGGGTTCAGAAGGCTGATATGTAGCCACCATACTCCTCTATCACTGAGCTCATAAGGTGAATCACAAGATGGGTTTCCAGTGCTGGAGAACAACTTTATTTATGGCTTTCCAATCAAGTGCTGAGTCCCAAGATGAGTTTTGATAAAAACCAGTCCATAGCACTGACACTATGAACAGTACATCACTTAGGTTTCATTATTTTGTGTAACAAAGAATGTAAGTCAGACTATTTTTTTTTTAATGATACATTTTCCCCACATCCAATCTGGGAACATTTGCTTCTATCCACTTTTTCATATAATGCTTAGAGTTGTTTTTAAAAAGTCATGCAAGTCTGGATCGATCTTTTCCTTATAAAAGCATTTTATTTACATTGTACTTCATCCCTTCAAACACACAGTTTCTCTCATAGGCAGAGATAGAGAAGCAGCTGCCACAAACTATGGTTTAATAATATGCAGGCACTGTACCTGTTTATCTAACTATACCTGAAATTTGCTGATATTCCAAGCCACCTACACTAAAGGCAACTTGGGGTGGGGGTAGGGGGGGACATCTAGATGAAGTCTTAATCCTGATGGGAATATCTGGTTGTTCTAGTGTCTACATAGGGTATTTGGCTTATGCCTTTGGCCAGCTGACTGGTGCAAGGGAAGGGTATATAAAGCCCACACTTAACTACAGCAGGTCTTCAAGCTTATTATCCTGTCACAAGTTCATAAAGATGACAAACAGATCATTTGGGAGCTATGAGGTCAAAATGGCCAGAATGCAACTGCACTGTTACACTGTACAAAATCAAATCAAGCATCCTGTAGACACTTGGCTGTCTCTTGCTATAACCTCAAACATTAAAAAGGAAACCTCAAGAATGCTGAGATAATGATCAGAATGTTTGAGTGCCTTCATATCAAGTAATAGGGCTCATCTTCACAATGAAAGCACACAGGGCAACTCATTACTACCAGTATAGTAGTAACTGGTAGTAACTGCTCATTATAGATATATAATATATATCTATATCTATATATAGATGCTGAGCTCTTGAGTTCTTGAGGAATGGGTGGGCTCTGGACTATTCAGGGCTGAGCCAACTCAGTGAAGGGCCAACCCTTACAGTTCTAAGTCTTATCTTGGTTCTGGGCACATTTCAGCTCTGCTCCAAGTCCGCTTTGCTCCAATTCAGCAATGACAGACATATATTTGAATTCATTTGGTCTGAGGTTAAAGGTCTCCACTAACCCATAGATCTCTTTCCGATCAGTGGCATAGAAAAGCTGAACTTGGCTGGCGATGCACTGTGCCTCAGCAACATTCTGTAAGGGAAAAAGAATAATGAGGACCTTCCCTGCACAGGGCCACAAATCTCTATATCTGAGTTCTGTGGTGGGTGAGGGTATTCACTCAGTAGTCACTGCCTCTAGAAAGTTTCCCTGACTGTATTAGGTCTTTATTAGGTGCCCCTTCTTTGTGTAGCCAAATCATTCTATGTTTACCACTAATCATAGTATCTTTTTAAATTTTTAAATTTTTTTTAGAGACAGCATCTCACTCTGTTGCCCAGGCTAAAGTGCAGTGGTACAATTATAGCTTACTGCAGCCTCAAACTCCTGGGCTCAAGCAACCCTCTCCTCCTGCCTCAGTATCCTGAGTAGCTAGGACTAAAGCATGTACCATCACATTCAGCTTCTTCTTCTTCTTATTTTGAGTCAGGCTATTACTCTGCCACCCATGCTGGAGGCACAGTCACAGCTCACTGCAGCCTTGGACTCTTGGGCTCAAGTGATCCTCCTGCTTCAGTCTCCCAAGTAACTGGGACTACAGGCATGCACCACCATTCATATTTTTTTCTTCCCCCCTACTTTTTGTAGAGACAGGGTCTCACCATGTTGCCTAGATTGGCCTCAAACTGCTGGACTCAAGTAATCCTCCTGCCTCAGCCTTCCAAAATGCTGGAATTATAGGCATGAGTCACCATGCCCAGTCCTATTTTTATTTTTATAGAGATAAGGTTTCACTTTGTTGCACAGGCTGGACTATTTATCACACTGTATTGTATTGTTCTTTTCTTTTTCCTTTTTGTCTATCTTCCCCAGCACAAATTCCTCAAAGATACAGACCATGGCTTATTTTATATCCCCACACATAGTGACATCTAGTGAATGTTTGCTGAATAAATTAATGCACATGTTCACAATTTCCCTCTCCATCCAGTTCCTTAATAACTGTTAAACATATCTCAAGGGGAAAAAAGAGCTATAGTCGCCTAGCTCCAAGAACCAGCCATGAGTGAATACTAAGTTCTTGACTAATAAGACATATGCTTGAATAAAACGTGTTACTGATACCACCTCAGTCAGAAAAATAGTGCCAGAGCTGGTTATGATGGTTTTAAAATTTCTCCACAATTTTATGATACTCCCCCCTTTGGTACAGCCTAAATTCCCTTTTCTTGAGTGAGGGTGATACTCAATGACTTGCTTCTAGCAAATAGACTATGACAAAATGGCAGGGTACAATGTGAGCCTGTAGTCTCAGCTACTCAGAAGGCCAAGGTGGGAGGATCACTTGAGCCCAGGAGTTCAAAGCTAGCTGGGCCATATAGTGAGACTCTGACCCTTAAAAAATAAAATAGAGCCGGGCTCGGTGGCTCAGCCTGTAATCCCGCGCCTTTGGGAGACAGAGGTGAGTGGATTGCCTGAGCCCGCGGGTTCAAGACCTGCCTGGGCAGCGAGACCTCATCTCTACAATAAATCAAAAAATCAGCCGGGTGTGGTAGTGCACACCTGTAATTTCGGCTACTTGGAAGGCTGAGACGGAAGGATTGCCGGAGTCCAGCAGGCGAGGCTGCGGTGGCCGGGAGCGGCCACTGCACTCCAGTCTGTGCGGCCAAGTGAGACTCCAACTCAAAAAAAAAAAAAAAAAAAGATTATGACAAAACGACAAAGAACAACTTGAGTTATTAAACCATGAAAGATTGTAGCTGGCCAGGCGTGGTGGCTCAAGCCTGTAATCTCAGCACTTTGGGAGGCCCAGGCAAGCGGACTGCCTGAGTCTAGGGGTTTGAGACCAGACTGGGGTAACTTGGTGAGACCTCGTCTCTACGATAAATCAAAAAATTAGCCAGGTGTGGTAGCACGCGCCCGTAGTTCTGGCTACTTGGAAGGCTGAGGTGGAAGGA
>NW_007247015.1:172795-199989 GCF_000164805.1 Carlito syrichta | reverse complement strand
TGAGGCAGAAGGATCGCTGAAGCCCAGCAGGTCGAGGCTGCAGTGACCGGGAGCGGCCACTGCACTCCAGTCTGGGGGACAGAGTGAGACACCAACTCAAAAAAAAAAAAAAAAAAGATTGTAGCTTCTGTCTTGCTATCTGTCCTACTCCAGGGAAAATCATTTGCTATGTCATTAGGATATTCAAGTAGCCCTATAGAAAAGCCAACACACTGAGGACATGAGGCCTCTGCCAATAGCCATGTGAGTGGAGTTGGTAGTGATCCTCATACCCAATCAACCTTCAGATGCCCACAGCCCCAGGCAACGTCTTGACAGCAACCTCAGAGACTCTGCGCCAGAACTGCTGAGCTCCTCTGCTCCTGAATTCCTGACCCACAGAAACTGTGAGGTAATAAATGTTTGTTGTTTTAGGCCACTAAGTTTTGGAGTAATTTATTATGCAACGATTTATATTTATAACTAATACACCAGCCAAGCCTAAGGGTAGAAAAGGGGCAATCTTCTCTAAAGTTCAGTAGCAGGGAAATGGTGAGTAGACCACTCTATGTGACGGAAGTGGGGGGTTAGAATGCAGGCTATACCCTCAAAAGCTTACAAAAGAATCATCTCAAACAACTCTTACTGCTGCTATATACTCTGCAGTTCTAGTTGGTCAGATATATATCCATTATTACTGTATTCATATGACCAAAATGAAGCAGCAAAAGATAATGGAAAATCCCCACTAGAAAATGACTGCAAAAAGTGTGCTATGTCTAGCTAGAGAATGATGAAGACGGGTTTATAAATACCACAGTCTGCGCTTCACCTCTATTCCCTTTGTGGAACTTTCAGGTCATTTTTCACAAGCAGGCACTAATCTCTGAGACTGCATCTTCAATCAAAAGCCTTTTCCCCAAAAAGCTGGCTACTTCGAATTAATAGATTTTAGAGCTGGAAGGGACCTCAGAGATAACCCAGTTCTCATTTAATAGGCTAGGATACCAAGGCAGATGAGGTTCAGGGACGAGCCCAAGGTCATATTGCTAGCCAATGGCAGAGCCAGGACCAGAATTCTAGACTCTTAGGCTGGGATCCCCTCTACTTTACTATGCTACTGTTTCTGGTGGGCAAGATAATTAAGATTGACTAAGGTTGATAACTCTACTCCATCTAGTTTATCTTTTTTTTTTTTTTTTTTGAGTCAGGGTCTCATTCTGGAGTCCAGTGGCACAATCATGGCTCACTGCAGCCTCAAATTCCTGGGCTCAAGCAATCTACCTGCATTGACCTCCCAAAGTGCTGGGAGTACAGGCATGAGCCACCATACCCAGCCTCATTTTACCTTTCTTAAACTCACACGTGCCTCAAGAGCAAACCATTTCTTTCTTTTTTTTTTTTTACTTGGAGTCTTACTCTATCACCCAGGCTGGAGGACAGTGGCGTGCTCCCAGCCACCACAGCCTCAACCTGTTGGGCTCAGGCAATCCTTCCACCTCAGCCTTCCAAGTAGCTGGAATAACAGGTACACACCACCACACCCGGCTAATGTTTGATTTATTGTAGAGATGAGGTCTCACCAAGTTGCCCAGGCTGGTCTCGAACCCATGGGCTCAGGCAATCCTCTCACCTAGGCCTCCCAAAGTGCTGGGATTATAGGCATGAGCCACCACGCCCAGTAAGAGCACACCATTTCTAAAGCAAATGCATTGTCATAATCTGAGGTGGATACCACCATTTACTCTCTCAGCTCCTGAGCTGCAGGGTCTCTAATCTCAGCCTTTATTTGAAGCCTGGGGTGGCAAAGGTAGGGGTAAGTTCAGCTGTGTCCACTCTAGAAGAGTGCTGTTCAAACTATTCTGCAGAGTCCTAGCAGCTCTGTGGAGGTGCCTTAGGCTCCTTTACCTTTTTAGCTGTCACATCCTGGGGTTTTACATAATAAGATTTTGTCTGGATAAAGGGATCCTCCCACTACTTTTAAAAAAAGTGTAAAGACTACTAGTAGGGAGATAAGACAGGATGAGATGTACCATCTGTCTGTCTCCTGGAGGGTTATGGAAAGCCCCCCACCATCATTAACCTACTGCCTTTTGTTCTCTGGACTCTTAATATGAAGCAATAGGCTCCATCCTGTGTAAGAACCAGGAAGATAAACAATTAACTCTCTGTGTTGCTTGGTAGAGGTATTTTAACAAACTTAATTCCTTTTTCCCTTTCAATTTTCATATCTACAATCAATGTACCAAGTCCTGCCCATTTTATTTTCTGGAGACATTCTCTCTCCTCCATCTTTACAATTACTGCTCTAGCTCAGGTCTTCAACACCTCTTGTCCAGACTATTGCAACAGTCTTCTAAATGATCACATTGATCAGACTAGAGCTACAGAATGCTTAGGAAGCAAATAATTAAGGCTAATGTTCTTAAAATCCAACTCTTTATGGGTTATTTCCTGTTCAAACCCTTTAATGACTCTTCCATGCCCTTAGAGTTATGTCATACCTCTAAATAACCCCCCAAACTTTATTCTCTCGCTCTTACTTGCTCACTCTCTTGCATTCTTTTTCTCTCTCTCTCTGTGTGTGTGTATATCCCAGTGAAACTATATTGCTTGTAATACTCCAAGTCATTTTATACCTCTTAGCACTTATTTATGCTATTCCCTCTATCTGAAACATTTCCCCCACTGTCCCTTCTTCTTTATCTGGCTAAATTCCTGCTGGTCTTTGAAGGTTTAGGCCCAGTGTCATCTCCAGGGATACCACCTGCCCACCCTGCGGAATGCCCTGCATATCTCTATCCTAGTACTTAATACATTTCAATGAAATCATCTATTGACACATATGTGGAGCCAAATAAGGCTAGGTTTTTGAATATTCTATTAGCTTCTCAGTAGTAAAGTTAGTTCAGTTCTAGTTTCCATGTATTTCTATGTATTTGAGGTTATCGCTTTACCATAGTTAGAAATACTCAGTAGTGGGAGGGAGTGGGGGGGCACACTCCATCAGTAAGGGTACCTGATCTCAAACCAGGTGACATGGGGACCAAAGTGAGACCCAAACTTTACCTGTACAATGGCCATTTGCATACCTAACCCTGAACTGTACCCCCATCTTCAAAAAAAAAAAGCAATACTATGCCTGAAGTGCACAATTTGTGCATGAGTATGAGTATGCAAGAGTTCATGTATTCATATGACATCTCTAGGTTTCTCTTCTTTAAATCATGTACCTCTACAATAAATCCTAACGTGTCTAGTCCTAGTTCTGTACTGCAATGGATCCTCACACTCAAGCTGACTTATACAAGGCAAATACATGTTGTCTGTTATGCTGTCAAATGTTGTAAGGCCAGGAAGTACATTTTAATGATGATGAGAACCGTGCAGCAGTTTGAGACCACCAGAGTGAGGTGGCAAAAATGTCAAAAAGCAGAATGGGCCTCCTCTAACCTCTAGGATCCACTTTTCATATGGTATCTAACTGTGCTTTGCTGAAGTCCAGAAAATATAGTATAATATCTATACTTTAATTTGCTCCTTTGATCCAATCAAACCTTATCATTATTGTGACTATATTCCCACCAATTTGTCTGTTATTTCCTATCTTTCTAGCTTACTCCGAACTCCAATGATCCTTCAACCCTAGTAGGATTCATAATTCTTACTGCCTCTAATCTCTCTATTCTCACTTTTCTGTTACCCAGTTCCATTCCATGGTCAATAATGATTCCTTTGCATTTGCCTTTAACTTCCTGCCACTCAATTACTTTATTATATCACTTGGCTAAACCATAACCCTAGTTAAGTCCAACTCTCAGCTCACTCTCTCTGTGTCTGTGCCTGCACACCATCCTCTCTTCCATTTTCTAGACCATGGGATGGCACACACTTTCTGTAAAGGGGCAGACAATGCATATTTTAGGGTCCGCGGGCCTTATACCTACTCAATGCTCTGTTGTAGAGCAAAAGCAGCCATCGATAATATACAGATAAATGATCCTGGCTGTGTTCCTATAAAACTGCTTATAGACCAAACTTTACATCTTTAATGACTACTTGTATACCTAATCCTGAATTGTATCCCACATCTTTAAAAAAAAAAACTGCTTATAGACACTGAAATTTGAATTTTATACAGTTTTCACATGTCACAAAATAATATTTTTCTTTAGGTTCCATCCCCCAACCATTTAAAGACATAGAAAACGTTCTTATAAAGAATGCCTTAAAAAAAACGGGCAGTGGATTGAGTTTGGCCCACAGACTATAGTTTGCTGACCCCTGTTCTTGACAACAACTTCTACTTCCTTTTTTTTGACTCAGAGATCCAATATTTTTCCATCCTTGTTTTCAGCCGATGACTGTTCTTTCTTTTCACTAAACAATCTGGAGAGAACTTATACAAGCTATGACTATCTCCACCCATTTGAATATAATCTGTGTCCTTACATTCTGGCTTCTTTCCTGTTATTATTCTCCTGGCAAAGATCAACCCTTCACTCCCAGACTTGCCCACTCAAAAATATCACTTCTCCTCTTTTTCTCTTGTATTATCAATATTTCACGCTCTACTGGATTTTTCCTACCAGCATACAAACTTGATGCTATTTCTCCCATATTTAAAACAAAAGATACCCTTGTCTCCACTTCTCCCTCTCTAGCTAATGACCCATTTTCTCCATCCCTTTACAGATATGTCCCTTGAAAGAGTTTTTAATGCTTAATCTTCTTAATTTCTCTTCTAATTCTCTCTTAAATCTACTTCAATCATACTTTCATCCCGCCACTCCTTTGAAATTGCTCTTATAAGGTCCCCAAGGACGTTCATGTTTGTGAAATCTAGTAAGTTCTCAGTCCTTATTTCATTTGCCTCATAAGCAAGTGAGACTTGGCCAGTTGATCAATCCCTGTTCCTTAAAACATTTTATCTTAGCTTCTAG
This sequence comes from Carlito syrichta, assembly GCF_000164805.1. NCBI lineage: Eukaryota > Metazoa > Chordata > Mammalia > Primates > Tarsiidae > Carlito > Carlito syrichta. Next base: position 195,067 of record NW_007247015.1, on the reverse strand, counting down.
GACATGCCACCTTCTTAATTTTCCTCCTACCTTATGAATGTTCCTTCTTAATCTTTGCTGATGCTTTTTCATCTCTCTAAGGTTCAGTTCTTAGACCTCTTCTCTATCTTTACTTACTTCCTTGGTGACTTCATTCAGTCCCATGGTTTTAAATACAATGTGGATGCTGACAACTCTCATATTTATATCTCTGGATTGGACCTCTCCCTTGACCTCCAGGCTCATATATCCAATTGCCTACTACTTGGAAATCTAATAAACATCTCAGATTTAACAGGTCCAAAAGTGAGCTCCTGAGTTTCCTCCACCTGTTTCTCATGCAATCTTGCCTAGTTAGTTAAAGGCAACTCCATATTTTTGGATAGGATTTTGGGTAGCTTCCAGTTGAATGTGATGAATGAAAGGGTTTAAGTGGAAGGAAGAATGAGAGAAATGGGATTGGCTAGTTTAAAGAATAATAGATAGGAAAATCGATCCCAATTGTGTCCTAGAATTGTGGCCTACTGCTACTGTGAGATCCTAGCTGAGTGTTATCACTTCTTCTTTCCCCGTGTAGCTGGTAAGAGAGAGAGAAAAAATAAGTGGGTGTTGTAATAATGACTCTGGGGGGAAGAGGTTCTGAAATGTCTGTATTTTGAGAACATCCTGAATGTAACCTCTGCCAGATAAATGAGCAAGGACCAGACAAACAGGTTGTACAGCAATCATAAAGCTGTTCCTGCCACTTGGTTGAGCAGAGACCACACTGGACATCACTAACTATGGGCATATGGCGATGCTCTATCCCAGCGATTCTCATCTGGGAATGGGAAAATGAGAAAAGAAATCACTATGTATAATGAATGTTGTATAAATGAACAGTGTGGAGGAAGATGAAAAAGACTGAGAACTATCCTAGGCTTTGAACTCTTCTCTACAACTAAGAAGGCATTTACTTGTCTATAATCTCTTACCTGAAACCCTTGGGGCCTGATATATCATGTATCTTGGATTCAGAATTTTTGGATTTGAGAAAGGTAATAGGTCTAGATACTGTTTACCTGTACATTATGCAATTCTCTGTAGTCAATTCTCTTAATATTTCCTTAGTAAAATGCATAACATTCCACACCAGTGGGATTAATAAGAACTTTAAATAGCGTCATATCAGTTTAAGTAAAGATTTAGCTACCAAATGAGTTCAAGTTCAGGTAAGGTTTTGTGACCAAATGAGTATGAAAAAACTTTGTTTTCAGAGCCTGTGGATTTCAGAATTGTAAATAAATGAAAATCTTTAGTAACTTCAACTTGGAAGAGCTTGAGTAAGACAAAATTATTGTCAACTTTCAAATAAGAAACAAGGTACACATAGTTCTCTGGAATTTTACCTCTCAGGAGCATTGTCAGAACAGTAATACCTTCAGGGCCACCAGGTAAATCCAAAGAGGTAAAAGTTAATTCTTACCAGAAATGTGGAATCCATTTCTGCAGTCATCAGCACTATCCCCTTTTCTTCCTTAAGTTCAGGATAGTGATATAAAATCAACTGGCTGGCTGCAGCATCCCCTCGGGTCTGCAAAGAGGAACAATTGTCAAGGATCAATAAGGCAACATCACAACAAACTGCAATTTCAGAACAATAGAGAGTCTAGAGGAAAGTCTGGCTCTTAACAGTTCCTTGAGTGGCTATTGAATTGGAGCACTGGTATGTGGGGGTAAGGTCAGGTCTGCAAAGGCACAGTGAAACTGACAGTGTGCACACTGTTATTTGTGTCTTCAATTGGAAAAGGTTTGGCTTTTTTCCTGAAAATGTTTACAGTAGGCAGTGAATCCTTCATTGTGGCCATACATTTTAAAACAAAATGGCACAAGTACCTACCAAATCAAGTTCTAAAGAAAGCAATGTGCCTATGTAACTGCCACTTTTATGGACTAGTGCATTTCACTGCTGAAATCTACTCCCCTTGGCTGGTTCTGAAGACTGAGCTCTTTTAAGCTGTAGAAAAAACTGGAGAGTTTGCACATGAGCCAGGTTTATAATGTACAGCTTTATACTATAATCTGGATATGGGGTTAAGGGGAAAAGAAGAATGGAAACATCATAATTTTATAAAGAATGGTCAGGGAGGTGGTTACTAGACCTCAGGAAACATCTACATTCAAAAGATTTCTGGGCTTCATCTTTAAAATTTCAGCAAGGGTTCTTTTTTTTTTTTAGGGACAGGATCTTGCTCTGTCATTCAGACTAGAGTGCAGCATGATCATGGCTCACTACAGCCTTGAACTTCTAGGCTCAAGCAACCCTCCTGCCTCAGCCTTCTCAGTAGCTAGGATTACAGGTGCGTGTCACCATGCCTGAATAATTTTTTTTTTTTTGTATAGATGAGATCTTGCGGTGTTGCCCAGGCTGGTCCTGAACTTCTGGCCTCAAGCAACCCTTCCATCTTAGTCTCCCAAAGTGCTAGGATTACAGGAGTAAGTCATTGTGGCTGTCTTTTTTTTAGTGATCAAATCTCAAGTACTACTAGAGTACTGTTAACAGTTTAGTCTCTCAGTTCTCTTGAACATACTTCTAATATTATACTGATTATTTTTTTATCATAATTCTAGTATCATACTAGTCATTTTGATTGCAGTTGTTTCTGTATCTTCTATACTTGGGTATAAGCTCGATGAGGACAAAGACTTTGTCTCATAGATCTTCAGTTCCTAGCATAGCTCCCCACACAATGGCACAATGATCAAGTTCATAGACTTTGGAATCAGATAACCTGGACTCAGACCTGACTCTATCATTTATTAGCAGTGTGAACTAACTTCTCCAAGCCCACTATCTTCTCTGTAATTAGAAATAATAACAACTATCTCACAGCATATTTGTGAGGATCAAATGACATAGTATATATAAAACATCTGACACAGAATATGTATATCAAATGTTGGTTCTTAATGTACTCAATAAATGATTGTTGAAAGTATTACAAAATAACAAAGTGGAAAACTTCTCCTTCATTCTATTTTGCCCCCTTTTTATTCTAATTTCAAAGCCAATATAATATATGCTTGTTTTCGTCACATTTGGCCTCCAAATATAGAAGGACAATCCTAGCTATGACCTGGTTTAAAATATTGGGTTTTATTTTTAAAAACTCAAATGCCTTGAATCTAACTTTTTTTTTTGAGTTGGAATCTCACTCTGTTGCCCAGGCTGGAGTGCAGTGGCATACTCACAGCCACTGCAACCTTGACCTACTGGGCTCAGGCGATCCATCTACTTTAGCCTTCAAAGTGGCTGGAACTACAGATGCACGTCACCACACTCAGCTAATGTTTTTATTGTAGAGATGAGGTCTTGCCAAATTGCTCAGGTTGGTCTTGAACCCACAGGCTCAGGCAATCCTATCGCCTTGGCCTTCCGAAGTGCTGGGATTATAGGCATGAGCCACTGTACCCGGCCTGAATCTAACTTTTTAATCTAATATTTGAAAAAAAAAAGAAAAAGAAAAGGAAATAAGGAAGAAAGGAAATAAAATAACATTTATTACATGGAAACCATTTACGCAGCATGTTGAAAAGTACTGACTTGGTTAAAAAAAAAACACAAGGCATGGAGCTGCCCTCAAGGGCTTATAGCTTGGGTTAAAAATATAACAATCACAACTTAGCTATGCTTGGTAAGGGAGGCACATGTAGTAAGTGCAATGGAGGTCAGGGGAAGAGACAAAATAGAACTAGAAGTAGTCAGGAAAGGTGTTTTGGAGTCTTCCCAATTTTGAGGTACTGAGCAGGGCCTGAAAACCAGCGTAACAAAGTACAAGGCATCAGTGCCACAGCAAAAAATGCTAGGAGTCAGCAGATATTCTGTGCCCTCTCAGCAAGGGCCCTATCCTACAAAGGGGTAGACCTCTTTCTTCTAGAGGAAGGACACAAGCCACCTACCTGAATATTTATAAGTGCAGTGAAGTGGAGTTCAGTACCTGTCCATTGTCCTACAAAGAACTCATAACCTTCCCTTCTTGGTAGAGCACACAGAAACTGTGAGAAACAGATACATAAGGAGAGAGATGAATAAATGAGGTCATTAGCTATATGTCCAACCACTCATATAATTCACTCCAGTTTTTCAATATTTGGTTTATCAAACATTTTCAATTATGAAATTAATAAATGATAACAAATATGCACGCACTTCTTAATCCACCTAAGAAAGTATTAGAGATACAATTGAGGCTCCCTCCGTACCCTATTCCAATCCCATCTCAGAGTTAACATCTAGTCTGCATTTTATGTCTGTCATTCTCTTTCATATTTTTATACTTTTAATGTATATGTGCATGCTTAAAAACTTAAATAAATTTTATCAAAGTATATGTATCCTTTTGTAACTTGTTTGTTTTCTTCACATTATGCTTCTGGGATTTATCCATGTTAATAAATATAATTCTAAATCAAGAATTTTTCACTGTTGTATGGAATTCTACTGTAGAAATTTATCATAATTTATTCGTCCTTCTTTTGATGACCACTTGGGTCTTCTTCAATTTCTAAACTTTCTAATGCTGCTGAGTTAACTTTTATTTCAATTGCTATAATTCTTATTCTATTAGCTGAAGTTGATATTGGAGCATGGCTCTAGACTAAACAAACAGCAAGACACAATAAGTTTTATGCTCAAGATGTTAGAACTGGGAATGAATAGTAGAGAAGAGAATGGTGCCAGAACAAGCAAAGTATAATTAGCCCAATACACACAAGTCATGTAATTGTATTATTACAGGATGGGACAAACTGTCTACCTGATAGCTGATCCCTTACTAGGGAAAACAAATATATATATTTTAGTTTTAGTGAGGTATATTTGAAATACAAGAAATTGCAGATATTAAAGTGTACAATTTTTTTTTTTTTGAGTTGGAGTTTCACTCTGTCGCTCTGGCTGGAGGGCAGTGGCATACTTACGGTCACTGCAGTCTCGACCTGCTGGGCTCAGATCCTTCCGCCTCAGCCTTCCAAATAGCTGAAACCACAAGCATGCGCCATCATGCCTGGCTAATTTTTCTTGATTTATTGTAGAAATGAGGTCGTATAAAATTGGCCCAAGCTGGTCTCGAACCCGTGGGCTCAGGCAATCCTCTCACCTTGGCCTCCCAAAGTGCTGGGATTATAGGTGTGAGCCACTGCACCCAGCCTAAAGTGTACAATTTAATGAGTTTGACACATATGTACTGTGAAACTATAACCACGATCAATATAATGAACATATTTATCATCTCCAAAAGTTTTCTTGGGCCCCTTCATACTTCACTGTTCTCAACTGTCCCTAAACAACCACTGATTTGATTTGCTGTCACTATAGGTCAATCAGCATTTTGTAGAATTTTATATAAACGGAACCACAGAATATGTGTTTTTGGTTTGGTTTCTTTCACTCAGGATAATTGTTTTGTGATATATCCATACGTGGGGACAAGAGTGACTGTTTTAAATGCTAATCTGCCATGTAACTTCTGACTAACCCTGTGTTTGGAAATGCCTCTAAAATGTTTAGCTGATAAATTACTCTTTAGGTAGGAACACCTATTCACTGTAAGTTTCCTCCAAAACAACTGTTGATGCTGTTGCAGAAATCATAGGTTGTGATGCTTGTTGTCATCTATACATTCCTTCAGAGCACATATACTTTCCCCAAGGTATAAGCTCTGGGTCTGGGGGATTCAGCATGGAGATCCACCTATCCTATGGCTGCCCAAGATCATTCTTTTGTAAGTTCCCCCGATAAGTCATCCTATATTGACAAACTAGATTTATATGCCTCCTTCTTTAGCTTCTCAGCTCCTTCAGCATTTGGGGGTTGCTTTGCACATACAACCCTTTCTTTTTATTTTATTATTTATTTATTTATTTGAGTTGGAGTCTCACTCTGTCTCCCAGACTGGAGTGCAGTGGCCACTCCTGGTCACCGCAGCCTCAACCTGCTGGGCTCCGGCGATCCTTCTGCCTCAGCCTTCCAAGTAGCTGGAACTACAGGCATGCGCTACCACGCCCGGCTCATTTTGATTAATTGTAGAGATGAGGTCTCGCCAAATTGCCCAGGAGGGTCTCAAACCTGCAGGCTCAGGCAATCCACTCACCTCAGCCTCCCAAAGGCGCGGAATTACAGGCTGAGCCACCGAGCTGGCTCAGCCCTTTCACAAAGGACCAAGTTGTTGTATGTATTAATAGCTCATTCCTTTTTATTGCTAAATATGACTCCATTGTGTATGTGTATGTACATGTATACACACAATCTCCCTCTTTCCCCAATTTTTATGCACCTGCAATAGACATTTGAATTGTTTCCAGTATTCGATTATTGCAAATAAAACTGTTTTAACGTTTGTGCACAAGTCATTGTATGAAAATGTGTTTCAGTTCTCTTGGAAAAATATCTGGAAGTGGACTGGCTGGTTAGTATGACAAGTATATGCTTAACTTTTAAAGAAACTGCTAAACTGTTTTCTAAAGTGATTGTACCATTTTATATTATCACCAGCAGTATAGGAGAGTGCCAGTAACCCTACATCCTCACCAACACTTGGTATAATCAGCTTTTTAAATTTTAGCCATTCTAATGGCATCTTGCAGTGGTTGTATTTGCATTTCCATTATGACCAACGATGTTAAGTATCTTCTTAGGTGCTCATCTGCACTTCTTCAGTGAGCTATCCAAATCTTTTGTCCATTTTTGTCTGCCCTCTTATTATTAAGTTATAGAGTTTTTTAAAATATAACTTGGGTTGCTTCTACTTTTGGGCTATTATGACTAATGCTGCTATGAACACAGCAGCTATTTAGGTGTACAAATAGAACATTATAATTTTGATGAAATCTAATTTTTTTCTTTTATCATTTGTGCTTTTTGAAATTTACTTAAGAAATCTTTGCCAGACCCAAGATCACTAAGACGTCCTCTTTTATTTTCTTCCAGAAGTTGCATTTACCTCTATAATCTATTTTGGGTTATTTTTTTAATACAGTGAGAGGTAAAAGTAGACACTGACTTTTTTTGCACATGATATTCAATTGTTTTATAAGCAGCATTTGTTGAAAAGATTATTCTTTTCCCTATTTAATTTCTTGGCATCTTTGTTGAAAACAACTGACCAAATATATGTCTATTTCTGGGCTCTTTTCTGTTTCATAGAAAAGATCTATATCTTATAGACATATAGACATTGATTTATATGTCTATCTTTATGCAAATACCAAATTGTTGTCATTATCATATCTTTATAATGAATCTTGAAATCAGGAGTGTAAGTCTTCTAACTTTGTTATTCTTTTTCAAAATTGTTTTTAGCTATCTCAGGTCCTTTGGATATCCAAATAAAAATTTAAAATCAGCCTGCCAATTTCTTAAAAGGCTATTGAGATTATGACTGGTATTATATTTAGTCTAAAGATTGATTTGGGGAGAACTGACATTTCAACAACATTGAGTCATCCAATTCATGAACATGTCATATATTTCCATTTACTTACGTATTCTTTATTTTTAGTAATGTTTGAAAAAAAATTCTGAAACCCTAGAAATCATTACTGACACCAAATTAGCTAGTCCACCCCACCCACTCCCTTTACCTTAGGCCTTCTGGTGGCTCATTACTCCAGCAACAACTCCATAATTGCTTTAAAGCACATATTACCAAGATAGAATACCCAAAACTACAAAGAAAATTGCCAGTAAAATAGGATCTCACCCCAGTTAGAACAGCTAATATCAAAAAGACAAAAAAAAAAAAAAAAGATGCGGCAAAAAGGAGAACTCTTATACGCTATTTGTGGAATGTAAATTGGTACAGTCAATATGTAAGAAAATATGAAGTTTCCTCATACTTCTCATAAAACGAGAACTATCACATGATCCAGCAATCGCCCTACTGGTTACATATCTAAAAGAAAAAAATCAGCATGTTGAAGAGAAAGCTGCACTCCCATGTTTATTGCAGTATTATTCACAATAGCCAAGCTATGGAATCAATGGATGAGTGGATAAAGATAATGTAATTTATCTATACAATGGAATACTACTTAGCCATAAAAAAGAACAAAATTCTGTCATTCATGATAACATGCATGAGCTTGGAGAACACTGTGTTAAGTGAAATAAGCCAGGCAAAGAAAGAAAAATATTACATGTTCTCACTCATATGTGGAAGCTAAAAAAGTTGATCTCATAGAAGTAGAAAATAGAACTGTGATTACTAAAAGGAGAATGGGGAGGTAGGAATAGATAAAGGTTAGTTAATAGATAAAGAAGTACAGCTAGATAGAAGGAGTAAGTTCTAGTGTTCTATAGCACTATAGGATAACTATAATTAACACCAATTTAACCTACATTTTCAAATAGTTAGAAGAGTGGATTTTGAATGTTCCCAACCTAGAGAAATGATAAATGTTTGAGGTGACAGATCCTTACATATTGTATATATGTACTGAAATATTGCATTGTATCCATGAACAATGTACAATTATGTGTCAATTAAAAGTAACAAAAGCCCCACGCCTTTGGGAGGCTGAGGTGAGTGGATTGCCTGAGCCCACGGGTTTGAGACCTGCCTGGGCAACTTGGCAAGACCTCATCTCTACAATAAATAAAAAATTAGCCAGGCATGGTAGCGCGTGCCTGTAGTCCCAGCTACTTGGAAGGCTGAGGCGGAAGGATCGCTGGAGCCCAGCAGGTCAAGGCTGGGGTGGCCGGGAGCGGCCACTGCACTCCAGTCTGGGGGACAGAATGAGACTCCAACCCAGAATAAATAAATACATAAATAAATAAATAAAAGTAACAAAAGCCAAAAAAAAGAGGTTGAAAGGATTAAGGTCTCAGGTGCCATCCAAAATATACTTATATGGATGGGTTAAGAGTCACATAAGAAAAGACTGAGATATGGCAGAGAGCTAAAAAGCCAGACTTACAGCAAGACCCACATGATTTCATATGGCTGCAAATCTCACTTATCAGAACAAATCAACATGTGAGCATCTTTGTTAAATAAATAGAGCACCATAACATGTGAGAGAGTATGGAATATGATGAGATTGGTTGGAAAACATCCTCGTTTGGCAGCACTAATAAGTAATCCATATATAGTCATCAGAAACTTACTGTTGGACAGGACTGAGCTCGGTTCCACATCAAATCAAACTTCTCTTCCTGAAAGTTGGGAAATAATAAAATTAACTCACAAACAGAAAAACACAAAAGGCCACAATCGCTTAAATTCACCAAAACTGAATTCTAGAACTATAATACAACTAAAACAATCTTTTAAGTTTCATCATTTACAAATCACTCTTATGGCAGAAAGACAGGAAAAACCAGATATATGTTTTGCTGCTTATTGTCAGAATGTGTGAAGAGCAAGTGTATCAATGCACCAAACTCTCCAGGGAATTCTGAGAAGTGTCAGAGACATCAGGTCATTAAGTCAGTTTGAGGGAGAGCTGAGAAGGCCTGTCAAATGCATCATTATCAGAGATCTAAAACATGAAAACTGTAGACTCTTCTGGCTGCTGAACTCATGAAGGGTAAGAGTGTATGTGTATAAGTGGTTAAAAAAAAGATAGTGGTGCCGGGCAGGGTGGCTCAGCGTGTAATCTTGTGCCTTTGGGAGGCTGAGGTGAGTAGACTGCCTGAGCCCGTGGATTCGAGACCTACCTGGGCAGGCGAGACCTCATCTCTACAATAAATCAAAAAAATTAGCCAGGTATGGTAGCATGCGACTGTGGTTCCAGCTACTTGGAAGGCTGAGGCAGAAGGATCGCCAGAGCCCAGCAGGTCAAGGCTGCGGTGGCCAGGAGCGGCCACTGCACTCCAGTCTGGGCGACAGTGAGACTCCAACTCAAAAAAAAAAAAAAAGATAGTGGTACCCTACAACAACCAAAAGATCTGGTTTTATCCTTCCATCTGTTTTCCTCTTTAATCTTACACTTACTCAAGTAATTTCAGTACATATTCATGTGCTTGATATAAACTTAATCTAAGCCCCTCCTTCTTCAGGGAAGAACAATTAAAAAACTAGCTGATTATCCAGTACTTTAAATGCTTTATCATGGTAGAAGTCTGCAAAAAGATAGTAAACCAGAGGAACTTGTAGCATCCCTTCTCTGTCATAGACCTTAATGGTTAAGCAGTAGCTGGTGACTATCTTTAAGACAGTACTTTTAAGAAGGAAAAAACGCAAGAAGATGCCACTTGCTAAGGAGAATTGCCAGAGAAAGACTAGAAGGAGGTGCCAAGTCAGCTCAGGTATAGAACACTTTTAGACAAGAAGGGGAAAAAAGCTATGCTAGAGTCTCTGTCATAAATTACAATAGCTTGGTTGAAAAACACCAAAAAGAAATAAAAGACATCTGAAAATTACTCAGTAACATGAACTTATACCATGCTCCCTTGTCACAGACTTGACTCAGAGACATTTCTAAACCACAAAGAAGGAAAACAAGAGCCATAAATATACCATATGGAGCTTCCAATCTCTGGTGCTCAGGGCATAATAAAAACCCTCAGAGCTGTAAAATGCAAGTTCTCAAGAGGCAATAAACACAAAAAGTAAAGGCAACTGCCTGCTAAGGTTAGAGCACTGACCTTCATGCTGTAACACTTTCATTTTCCCCTCCAAACTACTTACAGGAATAACTGCGTAGACTGTATCTTTTGCTGCAAAATACTGCTGCCAAATCTGTACAAAAAAAGAGAGGGTATCTGTGACATGTTAGTAATCTTTTCAAACTGCGTCAAGAAATGGTGACAACTTTCATTGCTCAGAGTAATATGCTATTTGATAACAAGGAGAAAAAATCCAATGTAATGCTTTTATTACTATTACATGATTACAAAAAGATTTAATACAATCCACTCTTCTAGGTGATTAAACTGTAACTCTTAGTAACAAATTCCTGTCAGAGAAATTGATTCTATGACTTCTGAAATCATTCCCCTCAAGATCTGCCTTGTATATGATTGACAGTCTTTTTTTCATATCTTCCTTCCCTCCCCACACCCGTACCTCCCCAGCCAATGATGGGTCTTTTCAGAGAGCCAGGACACCAGTCACTCGGAGTTCAGGGTTTGGAGTCAGATTTGGATGTGACTCCCAGTTCCCATCATTTACTAGCTATGCTACCTTAGGTAGATTACTGAAAACTCCCTAAATAACATCAATAAAATACAAATATCAACCTGACAGGATTGTTGTCAAGACTAGCTGAAATAATGTAGATTTGTGCTTGGCATAGAGTAAACGCTACAAATAATGTTAGCTTTTATTAGGAATTAATGGCACATTATAGGCAGCTCTTGAAATTCTGCTTCCAGAAAGTCTTCCATATGTGGAAGAGATAGTGTATGTTGGATGTGACTATGATATATACCAATGAGAAGTCCTGCTTCTGCTTAGCACTAAAGAACAAGGGAGTTGACCTTCATGATACAAATACCAAAAGTTAAGGAATAAAAATTAATGAAATTGCAAAATTAAAAAATAGGGAAAAGGAAAAAATGCCCACAGTCCTACCACCATTACAAAAATTACTGTTGTTATTTTGATGTATTTCTTTCCGGTATGTCTTAAAAACATTTTTCTTTAATGTATACAGATGTAGTACATATGCAATATTGTATCATTTTTATCACTTAGCATTATAGCATATGGATGCTTTGTGTTTATATTTTTTACTACCATTATTTTTATTGCCCTCTATGCCTTTTCATGTTGTCGGCTTTTATTAGGAAGCCTTTCTCTCCCCATCTCTGACTCTCAAAATTCTTCCTGTTCTCTGAAGCTGAGCCTACATGTATCTTCTTCTACGTAGTCTTCCTTTATCATTTCCGTTAGAAGTTTTCTTGTGAATTGCTTCTGTACCTCTCTAAAGATGCCTAGGATATGCTCTTCATAATAAGATCTTTTGCATATGGATCCATCTCCCTCACTGATCTGCAAGTCCCTTGTCATCAGATGTCTGCCTGTGTTGTCACCAATGTCTTGCAACCTCAAAAGTACTCAGAAATGTTGGTTGAAAAATAGACGATTGTGACATAATAAGAAATATGTATTTGGTCCCTGCCTTGGTTCCTGCCACAGAGCTCCTAAAGGAGGTAATTAACCCAGGTTAGAGAAGAATGCCTGAGGAAGGGACACATGAGCTGTAACCTGAAGAATGATCAGGAATTAGCATGGTAGGTAGGGAGTCTGCGAGGATGAACAGGTAGGGGAGGAGAATGAAATGAGACACATTCAAAGCAGAGAGTGACAACAAAGGCACAGAAGTAGGTGAAGGCATCATAACCAAGCTGACACCTGAGTGAGCTTGTGTTAAAGAATGAGTCACCCTCCTTTAGAGTTGCTCTGCTTTGTCAACATTCCTGTTAAAATGTGGGGCCCCAACTGAAGATAATAATCAAAGTGTGATCTATCTAACTGTATTAATATGTTTTGCATTGCTATAAAGGAATACCTGAGGCTGGGAAATTTATAAAGAAAAGACATTTATTTGGCTCATGGTTCTTCATGGCTCCGCTATCTGCTCGGCTTCTGATGAGGCCTCAGGAAGCTTTTACTCGTGGTGGAAGGCAAGGGGAGATGGGGTATCACATGGTAAGAGTGGAAGCAAGAGAGAGAAGGAAGGTGACAGGCTCTTTTAGAAAGCCAGCTCTTGTGTGAACTAACAGAGGGAGAATCAGTCATTCATGAGGATCTGCCCCCCATGACCTAAACAATTCCTACTAGGTACCCCTCCAACATTGGGAATCACATTTCAACATGAGATTTGACATTTCAAGCATTCAAACTATAGCACTAACCAACACAGAGCACAAAAAGACTATTACCTCCTAGAACCTAGACAAACTACTCTATCAATGCAGCCTAAAGGTGCTTTGCCTTTTTTTAAAAAAAAGCATGTCAAACATTGTCTTCTCACTTTAAGCACAGCATATTCTGATTATTTTTAAAGATGTTAGCAGATCATTTATGAATCAACAATAAAATTTAAGGAACTGAGAGACATTTCCTAATATAGTTGACTTGAGTTACTCAAAAATTATTTCAACTAAAGCTATAGGTTTAAATGACACTTGTCATATGACCAGGCCTTCTGGGCCAGGCTTCTCTCTCCCCTAAACAACATGCTTGTGTCCATGTTCCACTGGTACTTCTTCCCAAAGGCACAGCCTGAGTTCTCCCTCAGACTCTGCATAAGTCTTTATTAACAGCAGTTAGAACCCTGTGCTGATCTTACTTGTTTTTGTGTCTGTGCCTCCACTAAGCTAAAATTCCTTGAGGGTATGGAATTCTCTCATTTATCTGTGTCTGGCACAGAGCCTTACATTTAATAGGTATTCAATAAATGCTTGCTAAAATAAATGATACAGCATACAAAGGAAACCCATGGTAACCGGCACAACTTCCTGTAAGGAAATATGACGCAGAATCTAAAAGACATAAGTTTGAGTTCCAGCTCCACTAAATTACATAATCTCCTCAAGTTAAATTTTCCTCAGTTGGGAATTGGGAATAACTGCACCTACTTCACAGGGTGGTAAGAGAATTTAATGAAATAATGTCTATGAAGCACTAGGCATAGTACCAGACACAAAGTATGTTTCTTTTATTATTATTTTGGTCCTCTCAATATACATAAGATATAATTCATAGAACTATAAAGAATGCTAGAATAGCTTATTATAGTCTAGTTAGAGAGAACAGAATCACAGACATGAAAATGTAAATAGCAATGCAAACCAAGGTACGTGAAATGACCAAATAGACAGGATAGACCATGAGTGCTTTGAAGGAAGGTGTCCAGGAAGCTTCCTGTAGAAGGCTCTGTGACAGGAGAGAATGCCAAAAAAGGAATACAGCAAGTCACTGGACATTTGTGACTAGGTTTCTAACATAATACTTTTTTTCATTTATTTAAAAATACAAATATAGCACTTACTCTGTGCAAATCATTCTAAGTGCTTTAGAAATGTTAACTCATTTAATTCTCCAAATAACTCTATAAGGAAAGTACTATTACTATTTCCACTTTACAGTAGGAAAATGAAGGCCTAGAGAAGTTGGTTAATCTGTCCATGTTATAGAGCTAGTAAAGTGGCAGAGCTCTAGGATGGAAAACTGTTTCTCCATAGTGAAAGCAGAACTTAGGGAGGTTGAGTTGAAGAAGTGGAGTGGAAAAACTAGGAGCAGGAAAACCTTTTTGGAAAACCAGTACAGTAACCCAGTTATAGGGTACTGATAATTTAAAATAGGATATGGGCAACAGAAATGCAAAAGAAAGGGGAAATACGAGTTGGTTAGACATGCAAGAGTGAGACCAAGGAAGACAAATTTCCTTATGTCATTGTTCTTTGTGTAATTCATCACTTTTGCCTTTGATGACTACCTTTCATTATGGCTAGAAAGAGGTGTCAGAAAATATATGCTCCTTTCTACTCTCAGATTTGGTTCACAGACCATACATTTCATAGTGTATGTCAACCCATTTTCATTCATTACCTGTTTTATTTCTTCTGCAGTTTTCTCTTTTACCATCTCAATGTTAAAGATTGAACTGAGAGTCTTGAAAGAGAAAATAAAAAGCAATTAACACCTACAATTAAAAAAGAATAATCTCAACTCTCTAGGCCTATGGAAAGCACGTCAGGATAGTAGAGCAGATTTCTTTCTTTCTTTCTTTTTTTTTAAAGTCAGAGTCTTACTCTGTTGCCCAGACGAGTGCAATGGCACACTCACTGCCACCACAGCCTAGACCTGCTGAGCACAGGCAATCCTTCTGTCTCAGCCTTCCAAGTAGCTGGAACTACACACCTGAGCCAACATGCCCAGCTAATTTTTGGTTTATTGTAGAGATGAGGTCTCACCAAGTTGCCCAGGCTGCTCTCGAACCTGTGGGCTCAGGCAATCCTCTCATCTTGGCCTCCCAAAGTGCTATGATTATAGGTGTGAGCCACCGTTCCCGGCCTAGCAGATTTCTAGTAAGTGAGAGCAAGTATAAGAAAACCTACTGCAGGCCTCTTAGAGAATTTTTAAAAACCCTCAACATCTGTATGCTCAGAGAAAGTGACCCCTTCTGGCTCAAACAGGCTTTCACGGTTCTAGTCCTAAAGAATACCTATTAGGTCACCATGAATTTCCCAAATACTTCACCCTCACCAATGAATCCTGTAGCACTTTGCAGCTGGTAGGAGAAGAAAGCTTGGTTATTTTTAATTTACTGCTGTTCTACCGGGAATGACTTCTTGTTTGCAAATTTAGTGAAACATGTTTTTGTTTGATTTTTAAAACTACTCCCTATAGAAAGGAAAAGTTTCACTACATTTCCTTCATATTTCCTCCAGAACTTTCACACTTATGATGGGGTCATGTCAAGGATATAAAAGTTCATAGAAATGAAATCACCTTACACAAAATCACTAAACCACAGTACATATGTTCAAATTTGCAGACTCATTATTGATGTCCCATATGATCTCAGACTTCAATTCCTGTATTTAATTAAAAACCTACCTTGTCCTTAGTGAATCCTCTGCTCATAGGCTGTTTCCCCAAGGCATCTGTCTGAAATACATGATGAAGCAAGATGTTAATTTACACTTTACTCCTAAGAAAAAGATCACCAAGCTAGGTGAGGTGCTCAATTTCATTAAATAATTTTGTTCCTGAGAATTCACTCTGCTCCAATCTTTATAGTAGTTATACATATTGTTCTAAAAATGATTATTTGTGAGACAACAACTTTCCTCCAAGATTCTGGGATGCAGAGGTGATGAGATTTCTTTGTCAGTAATTATCATCTACTAGCACTGAGAGTCCACTCTGCAAACTGCAAGACCTCATCTCTACAATAATTAAAACAGTTGAAACTGTATGCCAAAAGTCTCAGAAGCATTACTTCTCCCTACAGATGTTTTGGAAATCTGTGGGGACAATTTTATTATTGACACATACTTTATTGGATGGTGACATCTACATTTACGGGAGTGGCAAGGATGCCAAATGAGAAGAGTACTACACCATAAAAGAACTTTTCCTCATCCTGCACTTTTCAATGTCTAGCTAGATATTCCTATAAGAGAAAATACCTATAATATTTTATTATTATTATTATTATTATTGGAGTTGGAGTCTCACTCCGTTGTCCAGGTTGGAGTGCAGTGGCATGCTCACAGCCATCCCAGCGTTGGCCTGCTGGGCTCCGGCGATCCTTCTGCCTCAGTCTTCCAAGTAGCTGGAACTATAGGTGTGTGCCACTATGCGCAGTCTATTTTTGATTTATTGTAGAAATGAAGTCTCACCAAGTTGCCTGGGATGGTCTTGAATCCTCTGGCTCAGGCAATTCACTCGCCTCTACCTCCCAAAGTGCTGGGATTACAGGCTGATCCACCGAGCTCGGCCTATATTTTAATATTTATAATTACCTAGGCCTAGAACATAATTGTTTTCTTTCAACACTACTTTAATAAAAACTAAATTTTCAAGAAATGCAACTACTATATAACTTGAAAGATTGTGCACTGCAGCATCTCAGGTTACTGATAACAACACTGCTCATGGCTTTGGAATTTTTATAATTACCAACTAACACCTATTTACCAGTCAGCATTTGCTGCTTATATGTTCATGGTTATTTCACCAATAAGTGAAAGCATCTGATGACTACATTAGGTATCAGAGAATAGTTGTGCCCCCAAATCTGCAGACTAAAATATGTATCTTATTAAAAAATACTTTAATTTACAGTATGGCTAGGGCATTATATTGATTTCCCTCCCTGAAATCATGCATTCAATAGGTTTATATATATATATATATGTTTTTTTTTTTTTTTTTTTTTTTTTAGTTGGAGCCCAGACTGGAGTGCAGTGGCCTGCTGGGCTCCAGCGACCCTTTTGCCTCAGCCTTCCAAGTAGCTGGAACTACAGGCGCACGCTACCATGCCCAGCTTATTTTTTTATTTATTGTAGAGATGAGGTCTCACCAAATTGCCCGGGCAGCAGACTCAGGCAATCCTCTCGTCTTGGCTTCCCAAAGTGCTGGGATTACAGGCTGAGCCACTGAGTCTGGCCAATAGGTTATATTTTTACATATCTGTATTTTGTTCATTTCAGGGTAAAAAAAGAACTTTAAAAGTTACTGTAAAAAGGGCAGGTTGAGTCTCATGTGGTAGGGAACCAATGACTCAAAGTAAAGACAAGACTTTGAGAATGGAGAGCATGGGTTAGCCATCAGCCTTTCTCTATCTAGCTAGATAAGGATGCTAGTAATGAGTATTTACCTAAGAGTTACCATAATTTAAATTAAATCTTTACTTATTCTGTACCTTACCTTATCATCATAAAGCTGAATTTCTAAGTCTATTTACAAAAAAGGGCAAAGAGCTTTTCCATATAATATTGAAAGTTTATAATATAGTAGTGTTTCCAAGAACTACTGACTTGCAATCTTGCTACTATAAATGCTTATTATAGGGAATGATAATTATTAAGATATTTGTAGTAGAGAGTTCTTTGCTCACACCAAGTTGTAAACTATGTCATAGAGGTTGAATTTGCTCCCCAACCTTGTGATAATTAGCCCACTGACTATTACTCTTGACTATTACTCAACTAGTTATTAAGACTGAGTAGATTATCTTAAAAATGAGGATAACCAAGGCAAAAAAAAGTCTTTCCCAAGTAAAATAAACACCTCTAATTTTAGCTTAAAACACAATGTAGAATCCCAATTTTCCACTGTAACTACTTAGGTCAGCCTCTCTGCAGCCCATACCTGGATTGCTACATATTCTCCCTGGTTCTGGCCTCTCCACTCCAATTTGTTATGTGTACCACCCCAGGTTTCAAATAATAGTGTGAAATCAATCTAGTGGATTGTGGCCAGAGTTCTTTAAAAGATGAAAAAGAGTCAAAAATAATAAGGCATAACTGCACCTTGTAAAAGTAGGCATTATTTTGTAAAAATTTTGTTTTAGTTATAATCATATACATACATGTATACTAAATTGCAGTGTAAAATACATTTCTTACTGTGGGTTATGGTCAAAAAGTTTGAAAAATTCTGTGTTAGAATAATCTTCTTAGACATAGTTTTCAACATGCTTTTCCCCAGTTTTGATTCCTATTTAAGGATAATAATGGCTAATATGTATTAAGTACTTATGCCAGAGACTGGGCTACAGTCTTACATATTATCTCATTTAATCTTCAGCACAACTCTATGAGGTAGGTACTATTATTATTCCTGTTTTATAGATAAGTAAACTGAGGCATGGAGAAGTAACATAATTTGCTCAGAGTCACCCAGCTAGTAAGTGGAAGAGATAGGATTCAGTACTTGGCATCTGGCTCCAGAGCTCATCCTCTTAGTAGCTAAGTTATCTTATCTCCACTCCTTAGGCCCACATCTCTCAGCTTGGAGTTTAATGCCTAACCTATTTTAGCCTTAACATTTTTAACTCCATTTTAATTGGGTAAGGTACCTCACTGTCTTCTCAAGCCCTCTTTATTTTCAAAGCTCTTCATCTGTTTAAGCAAATTCGTCAACATGGGAGTGGAGGTGGGAAAGATGGCTGGTTGTCAGCAGACTAAATCCAGTCTGCCAACTGTTTTTGTAAATAAAGTTTTATTGGACTACAACCACACTCATTCATTTATTGTCTATGCCTATTTTTGCACTGTAACAGCAGAGCTGAGTAGTTGCAACAGAGACTATATGGCCCACAAAGCCTTAAAAATGTACTATTTGGTCCTTTACAGAACAAGTTTGATGACCTCTGCTCTATATCAAAGTCCTACTCACACACCGTTCCTAGCCTAGGTCAGGTTCCACTTCCCACAGGAAATTTTCCCTGAACCCTACAGCCCACTGCCACATGTGTCTTTGCCTTGACCAACTAGACTGCACTTACTTGGAGCAGGAGATACCCTTCTCATATCTCTGTATTTCCAGCATGACCACAGTATCTTGCTCACAAAGAGTAGGATACACACTTATGGATGGAGACTGAGTTGAGAGAGACTAGTTTCTGTTCATTAATGAATCCACTTTAAAGATAAGGGTTGAGGGAAGGAGGCTGAAGGAGTGTGATAACCCAACAACACAAATAGAGGAAGGTCTTACCTTCTGCTCCACACATTTGATAAAATCACCTTGCCTGGAGCGTCCCACAGGTTGCTTCCGAAATTCACTGCGCTTTTCCAGGCGGGACTCAAAAGCAGCTGGGTCAGACCTGATTAAAGGTAAAGCAAAGGGAAAATCACCTGGGCCTTTTTGGATTTTGAAATAACAAAGCACCATGTTCTACTTCTACAGAGAAAGGACAATGGCATTCAGAGAGGCTGAAGAATCTGCCTTCAATTAGTAAGGACTGGGGTATAGGCCTGGAAATCAGGAAAGTGGAAAAAGAAATCCAGTTATTCAACTATTAATCCTAAAGGGGGCTGTGTAACATTTTATCCTGCAGGCTATTCACTAAGGTGACAAGGGCTTGGTCCCTCAGGTACTTATACTCTAGGTTCTTAGAAACCTCAGGATGGGAAAAGTACTTTGAAGTCATCTTGCTGGATCATCTCCTCAGGCAGGAATCCTATAGTATTCTTTCTAGATGTCAAGCGTTTGCTTGAATATAACCAGTTCTTGGACATATCGCCCCCTACCCAGTTATATATCTGTTTTACTCAGATCCTGGTGATTCAGAGGCTTTAGGCAGCCTATTTTGCAGAAGGTTTAGCATCTAGGATCTCCCTGACCCATCCTCAAAAGAACCTGCTCCTGCAGATGGAACATCAGAACTCTTTATGTCAAGATGGGATGGTCTTTAGGCTTAAAGTCCAGGCTACGGTGCCATCTTTGTTAAGAATTCTTCAGGCTGTGTAGTTGAAGATGGGATATTTGGCTTTGTACACTTTGGTAAAGACATCATCCAAGGACTCCAGTTCCTTGGCCATAAGACCCATAGTGCCATGGGTGAGATCTATAGGATTCAGGGACATCTTGTCTATCCCTCTGGTAGACCTTCCTGGTCAAGGCTTTATAGGGAGGACCCCCTCTCTCCTTCTCTATAAAATTCCTTTCTGGAGATGACATCAAATACCACTCCCTTCACTGCCATGCAGATGGGCTGATCTTCCTTCTCTCCATAATGGGCCAGCTCCTCCTCAGTGAAGAGCCATATCTGGGGTTCTGCTCGGTGGGGCATGGCACTTGCCTGCTTGGGGCTGCATCATTAGAGCCTGTGCCAAGACCATGGTCACCCTTACTAGCGGCTGCACCTGGGTCTGCCATGGTGAATGAGTAGAGAGGGTGAGGGGTGGTCTGAGCAGCAGAGCTCTTGCTGGGCTCCAGGGATATAGAAATAAATAAGACAAAGTCCCTACCTCTTACTATCTAGTGGGAGAGACAGACATGTAAATAAGTACATAAGATCGCTACAGGTATAATGAAAATTTGCTCAAACACCCCCAAATGGTTGAAGTAGTTTCATGCCTCTGTACTTTTGTTTATTCTGCTGCTTCCTTTACCTGGAACATTTCTCCTTTCCAGTTTTTTTTGTGCTAGACCATAGTGCTCAAAGGAAGTCTAGGTAATAGATAATGCTACAGAGAGATATGCAGGGTCTAGAGTGTGAGGACCTTGTGTGTAATACTAAGGAGTTTGAATCTTAGAGGTCGGTGGGGTACCATGGAAATCTCACTCCTCTGGAGATAACAGTATATATAAATGTTGATGGAGCTGAGGCAGAAGGATCGCCTGAGCCCAGTAGGTCAAGGCTGTGGTGGCCGTGTGCCACTGCACTCCAGCCTGGGCGACAGAATGAGATTCCAACTCAAAAAAAAAAAAAAAAAGTCCTGGAAATGATCTAGTCAGGAAGGAGAGCAAAAATCTGTTCATGAATGGGTACAGGTAAAGTATTTGTAATACAGTAGACATCTCTTTAGAGATGCTCATAAGTAAGAGAGATCAAAGAGAAGGCTGGAGGGGAATGTAGATCAAGGAAAGGCTTTTAAGTTGACAGATACTTGAGAATATCTGAATGCTGTTGGAAGGAGAGCAAAAATATTCATCTATTCCATCATTGTTCAAAAAGTGAGAAAGATCACTATAGTAGCAGTGAGATGGACTAGGGCAGAGGGGCCCAAGAATGGAAGTGGGGCATACCAGTTAGAGGATGACAGCAATAGTCCAGGTGAGGATGATGGAGGAGTAAATTAAGGCAGCAGAAATAGAGGTGAGACAGAACTCAAAGGATTTGCAGTACTTAATCTCTGGTTTCCCTTCATAAGATGACTGCCCTACCCTGCCAAATTCTCTCCCCTTTAATTTTTACCTTTGATCTCCTTCAGCTCTTCCTACCTGAACTCTTCAGACCCTCCTATGGCCTCTTCACATCCAGCTTAACCCCCTTTAATCTCCAGATCCTTCCCTCTGGAAGCAGAGGGGTAGTGTTAGAACCCTGGACTCACAGTCAGACAAATCCCAAGCAGCTGTGTGACCTCTGGCACGGCTCTTACTCTCTCTGAGTCTCAGTTTCCACATCTTATTGCGAGGGTTCAATTGAAGATCCAACGGTGACACTATCAGTCTTTGATGCCCTCTACCCATCCCCAATCTCTTTTCCTTCCAGTCAGGGCCCTAAGCTACGAGCCTGGGAGCCTCAGCTCTAGGCCAGGCCTCAGTTGATCAATATGTGACCTTGAGCAAGTCAAGTCCCTTCTCTGGAAGGCATTCTCCCACTTTTACAATGAGGCCAGGTCTCTCTGAGGTGCCTGCCTCGGCTGTCATAAGAGTCCACCTTAGCGTCTTGAAAACCAAAGCACAAAGACAAACGTAGAAAGAGCTCCCAGCTCTGACACCAATTAGCTGTGTGATCTTGGGCAAGTGACCTAACTTCTCTGAGCCTTGATACATCATCTATAGAGTGGGGACAGTACTCGTGCCCACCTCACTGAGCAGCTGTAAGGCAGATAAGCAGGGACCGCGCGCTGCCCCTCCTCCCATTCCTCTCCTTCCTCCTCCCCGCCCCCCGCACGTCGCCAGCCAGCCAGGGCTCGCACCTGCGCAGCTGCTGGATCTTGTCGCGGTAGCGGTCGTAGAACGGGTTGGCCTCGAGCTCGGCCTCGGCCCCGACCCTGCTGCCCTCGGGGCCCCCCTCGGGTCGGCGCGAGCCGCGGCGCACCGGGAACACTCGCAGCTGCACGGGTGACACGAGCCCCAGGCCCAGGGCGCGGCTGCGCACCGTGCACAGGCCACG
>NW_007247015.1:153507-172510 GCF_000164805.1 Carlito syrichta | reverse complement strand
GGGAGGGGTCTCACCGCTCCAGCCTCTGCTCTGCGTGCTCTCGCTGCCTTGTATGTGCCACCGCCCGCCTCTTCCCGGGAGTCTGCCCAGATTCTCGCCTTCCCTCTCGGGACCAGCAGCCACTGCGCGCCAAATCTCGTCTCTCTCAAGCTGGCGGGCCTCCAAGTCCTCACTGCTCTTGCTCCCTTTTAAATTCACTTGACACTTGCTGTAGTAGTCCATCTTAAACTATCGAATGCCCTTTTATCAATTATAATCGCAGTAGCAGCTTCTCTTTACTGAGGTTGCTATGTGCAAGTCGCTTTATGGGCTTTAGACCTGTGAGACTTTGTCTTCCTCTGCTTCCTGATACCCACCTTGAACTCCAGTCAAACTGATCTACTCTCCTCTCCCAGAAAGGCACCAGGATTTGTCCTTGATACAGGCTCTTTTTGATCCTGAGAATGCTCCCTCCTCCCTCTCTCTTAACCCAAATGCTACGATCTTCTTCATCCCCGGAACCAGAACCAGATGTGAGCTCCTGGGTCGGGGACAGTGACATTAACATCTCTCTGTCTCACATACACCCAGCACAGCGCCAGGCCTGGATTGGGCCCTTCACGACGGCACTTATCAGTTTGCCTTCTTGTCTGGGTTTTACCTTATAGAAATTCTTCTTGTCTAGGTTTTACCTTATAGAAAACCCTCCTGGGACAGGGACAGAGCCGTCAACTCTACTCAATCCAACCTAAGCTCATGGAGATCAGCCCTGGGCCCTACCCTGTGCCAGAAACAATGCAGGGGAAGATTAATAAATCCTTGGAGCTGGGCGTGGTGGCCCATGCCTATAATCCCAGCACTTTGGGAGGCTGAGGTGAGAGGATTACCTGAGCCCGGGGTTCAAGACCACCCTGGGCAACTTGGTGAGACTCTGTCTCTACAATAAATAAATAAATAAATAAATAACAATAATTAGCAGGGCATGGTGGTGTGCGCCTGTACTTGGAAGGCTGAGGTGAAGGATTGCCTGAGCCCAGCAGGTTGAGGCTGTGGTGGCCATGAGCATGCCACTGCACTTCAGCCTGGGCAGCAGAGTAAGACTCCAATTCAAAAAAAAAGAGACAGAGTCCTGTTTTGTTGCCCAGGTAAGGTACAATCACAGCTCACTGCAGCCTCAAAATCCAGAGCTCAAACGATCCTCAAAGGGACTAATCTTGATGAAACCCCCCTTTAGTCGTTATCCTGTTTCCCTATTTTATTTACTTTATAACAGTAATCATTATCTGAAATTCTTAGATCCTGGTTTACATTAATTAATGGAGCTTACATTCTAGTGGGGGTGAGATAGACAATACATAAGTTTAGGTGATGCTACAGGCTATGCAGAAAACATTGAGCAGAGACATTACCTTAAAGGAATGATCTATACGGATATCTGGGAGGAAGAGCCCTCCAGGTAGGGGGAACATCAGGTGCAAAGGCTCTAATGAGGAGGTTGTTGTGTCTGAATGAGTGAATGGACATCAGTAGAAATGAGACTAAGAAAGTATAGGTAGGGTTAGTTAGATCATTCAGGGCTTTGTAGGCCTTGGTTAGGACTATGATTTTAAATCTGGGAGAGACAGGAAGTCACCTAGGTTTTAAGCAGAGGGGTAACATGATCTACTTTTTAAAAGAATTATTTTGGCGGCTGGTGGAATTTAGGGTATGTGGGGTAAGCTTTCCCAATGGTGACTAATTGTCCTACCTTACCTAGGACTCTCTTGGTTTTAGCATTGAAAGTCCCATGTCAGCCGGGCTCGGTGGCTCAGCCTGTAATCCTGTGCCTTGGAAGGCTGAGGTGAGTGGATTGCCTGAGCCCGCGGGTTCGAGACCCGCCTGGGCAGCGAGACCTCATCTCTACAATAAATAAAAATAAAAAAAAAATCAGGCGGGCGTGGTAGCGCATGCCTGTAATTCCGGCTACTTGGAAGGCTGAGGCGGAAGGATCGCCGGAGCCCAGTCTGGGTGACAGAGTGAGACTCCAACTCAAAAAAAATAAATAAATAAAAATAAAAAAAAAAAAAAAAAAGAAAGCCCCATGTCCTGAGAACCTGCTGAGTCCTAGACAAACCAGGATGTTGGTCACCCTACATGGAGACCAGTAACCCAAGTGACAGATGGTGTACTTGGATCAAGGTGATGGTGATGGAAAAGTTGCCAGATTTTGGATATGTTTTGAGAGAAAAGCCTGAAGATTTTGCTAATAGAGTGACTGTAGGTGTGATAGAATGAAAGGAGTCAAAGACGGCTTTCAGGGTTTTTACCTAAACTACAGGAAGAACAGAGATGCTATTTATGAAGAGGAAGAAAGTTGCAGGTAGAGTAGATGTTGGCGGATGGATGATCAGGAATTTGGTTTGGGGCATGTTTTAGATAAGTTTACAGACTAGCAAAGGAGGGATGTCAACCACTGGGTATATGAGTCTAAAGTACTGAGCAGCATTCCAGGCTGCAGATTGTTGTGCATTGTCAATGTGTACATGATATTTCAAGCCATAAGTCTGGATGAGATGACTGAAGGAATGAATATAGAGAGAGCACTAAGGACTGAACCCTAGGCATGTCAACATGTAGATATCAGGGGAAAAAGAGAAACCAGCAAAGGAGACCGAAAAGTAGAGGTTGGTGATGCAGGAGAAGCACCAAGGGGAAGGAAGTCCTGGAAAGAACTCTGTGCTGAATAAGTCACGCTGGAGGACTATAATGAGGGAAGTCATTAAAGTAGTGCCAAGAAAGCGTGATTTACTGGGAGACTGACTTAAACTTAGTCAGGAAAGAACTTTTTAACTGAGCTACCCATAAGTTGATTAAGTGGCCTTAGAAAGTTCCTGACTCAAGCAAGTTCTGAGTCGGGGGGGGGGCAGGGTTAGTTGTTGGGGAGGAAAGATCTGTCCCCAAGATTCAAGCATCTGATGGGAGTTAGACTACAAAACTCTCAATGTCCATTCAAACTGGAGATGATGTGATTCTGGGAAGTCAGCTGAAAGGACATCTGCCACAGCGTAGGGAGCTGAGCTGACCCTTGGAGGATAAGATGTCTGGAGGTGGAAAAGTGGGAAGGGGCACTAATGGGTGAAGGAGTGTTAGCACAACTCCAGAGATGTGAACCAGCAGGGTCTGTTAAGGAGTCTGGCCTGTCCAGAAGGGAAAGGTGTGTAAAGGATGAGGAGGGAGGTGAGGCTAGAGAAAGACCAGGGCCAGATGGGGGGAGCCCCCACAGAGCCTGATGCCTGGGAAACACTTGCTAGCACTTGTTGAAGGAAGGTAACTAAACAAAAGAGAGATTATAGGAGCCAAAGAAGAAGGTGTTGACCACTTGGTTCCCTTGAACAGGTTTTTTCCCTACTTTGTTGGCGGCTTCTTGAGGGCAGGGCTGCCCAATGCTGTGTGCTGTCTGCTCTACTCACTGGGAGAAGGTATCTGTCAACTGTTCTTTAAAGACCAGCAACATAAATAAGGCCCTAAGGGAGCAGGGGCTCTTTCCTAGGGTCTGCTCTGTGGGTTCACTGTAAGGCAGATAATTCAGTGGCTGGATAAATCTCTGATAGGAGTTGTAGAGACACTCTGTCCATGAAATGCTGCTGGATGGAGACCCTTCCCTTCATTAACCCAGGACCACTCCATAAGCACTGTCTCTAGAATGCTCCATTTTCAGAACACGATGGCCTCTCCTTTAGGTAACAATGGGGCCTGGGCATTCTAGGAACTCCTATTGGCTGGGCAGGTGGGTGGGTGAGTTCCCTCTCCTAAGAGCCGTCAGTCAGATACCAAGGCTCAGTCTTATGGGTTCCCAACAGGAGGATCTGTTGGCAGTAAGTGCCCCTTCAATTCCTGTCCCTTTCCTTGAGCCCTACAGCTTGGTTGTAGACATTCAAAGATGACCCTTGGCATGGATGGGATGGAGACTGCCTGCATGGAGGAATGCTAAGCAGTTAGAGATAGTCTACTCTAGAAAACTAAGGATTCCTTGAAAGCAGAGACCATGCTCTGCTTAACAAAAAAAGATACGATGAATAGTCCAGGACCATCACAGCTGGATGGTAAAGGCTTGTGGTGGAATAGGATGGGACACTGGTATCCCTGTCAACTAGTGAGCTTTTATTTCCTTGATGGCCTTGCCTTTAGTGAGGCTTCTCAGTATGATGGATTAGATGGGTTCTGGGTTAGGGACCAGAGGATCTTCTGATCTTGGGTGGTTATGCCATCTCTACACCTAGCTTTCTTGACCTATAAAGGGCTAGAGGTGATGCTTAAGCTTCCTGGTAATCTAGCTTTGACTGAATGATGAGGCAAGTCAATGAGGAGGGAGGGAAGGAATGGAGAGAGTAGTTAAGTGGTCGGAGTGATTGATGAATGGGTTAAGTCAAGGAGAGGAATGAGGAATAGCTCAGGCCCTAAGCTAGAGCTGTCTGCCAGCCTGCCTCTTTTTCTTTCTTACTGCCTTAGTGTGGGTCTCACTGTACTTCGGATTTCTGGGGCTGTGTTCTGTGGCAACTGGCGGTTGCATTCTCTTTCTGCACTGGAGGAAGAACTTGCGGCGGGAAAAGCGTGCTCGTCAGTGGGTGGAGGTCATGAGAGCCGCCACGTTCACCTACAGCCCACTGCTGTACTGGATTAACAAGCGACGGAACTATGGCTTGAATGCAGCCATCAACACAGGCCCTCCCCCAGCTGTCATTACAACTGAGACTGAGGTCCAGAGTCCAGATCCTCTGTTGGAGGTGGACATCCCTGAGAGCAGGAGCTGTGTTGTCCAAGGTAGCAGCCCCAAGGTGGAAGCCTCCATTCCCCTGCAACCTGCACTGGAGCTCCCAGAGCAGGAGGTGCCCTTTGCCCTACCCTTGTGCAACCTACCCCCAATGCGGAACCACTCTGTCTCCTACCCTTTGGTCACCTGTCCTGAAAGCAATGTCCGCTTCCATTCCCTCCCTACACTGGCTCATGGGGACCACTGCCTCAATGCCAAACCTTTTGCTTCAGAACTGTAGCCTCCTCTCACTGAGGGTGGGAGCTGCAAGTATCAGGCATAGAGTAGGAAATGGAGCTAACCTCAGGGAGATGGTATTGACACAGGTCAGTATCCATCTGGATGTCACATTATGAAAGATTAAAAAAAAAATCCAAGGCTCTCTGTGTCGAATTTGTTGTTAGGAGAGCAATGTCCTTCCTGTCTGATGGGGCACTTTGCAAACCAAGTTGGTCACTGAGTCTCACCAATATGAATAATGGGCACTGGAGGTTGTCTGTGGGGAGACACACTGAGTCAGTACTTGTGGATGGACTCAATATCCCTTCATCCAGCATTTAAGGCCAGAGATGTGTGCCAGGTCCTGGGCTAGGTATTGCAAGGCACTGCTGTTCTGGGGGAGGTGTAGCACAGCTGCCATGAGAGTGATAGCTGCTGAAGTTATATGAGCTATGAGGGTGATTTACAGTGGTTATGTCTCAGGCAAAATAAGTGATCACAAGCCCTGTGAACCACACTGCACTATGGGCTGAATTGCATTCTGTGTTAATATCTATGATGTATTGAGTTCTTATGTGGTTGTCTCTGTACATTGTTTCTAATAACTCACAAGAACACTGTAAGATGGATATCATGATCCTCCTCTTACAGATGAAGGGACAGGTTCTGAGGGCACATGCCTTGCCTTTCTTATGTTGTAGAGCCAGTCCTCAAATTCACATCTGTCCAGCATCAAAGTTTCTGATTTTCGCACCACACACCATGGTGCCCTTTCCCTAATGAGGTGTCTTATTAGAAAACACTTGGTAAATGTTTAGTGTGTGTCTAGGGTGTCATTAACTTGGCCCATGAAAGGACTGGTCAGTCAATTCCCTAAAAAAAAATTTTTTTTTGAGTTGGAGTCTCACCCTGTCGCCCAGGCCGGAGTGTAGAGGCATGCTCAGGGCCACCCCAGCGTCCATTTGCTGAGGCTCTGGTGATCCTTCCACCTCAGCCTTCCCAAAGTGCTAGAACGACAGGCACTACAATGCCCGGCTAATTTTTGATTTATTGTAGAGACAAGGTCTCACCAAGTTGCCCAGGCTGGTCTCAAACCCATGGGCTCAGGTAATCCACTCACCTCAGCCTCCCAAAGTGCTGGGATTATAGGCTGAGCCACCAAGCCCAGCCAACTCCCTAAAATTACACACAGAAATACATCCATAGTTTTTTTTATCCTTTTAAAAGAATCCATGGCCCTCCAAAAGTTATGATCCACTAGATAGGAATATTAATCGTTTTTGTACTTCTGGAAATAGTCCTTAAAAGGGAGACAAAAATAATACTGGTTATTTGGTTTTAGTTTCAAAATCAGAAAGCCCAGTTCTGTCACAGGATATAAATTTCTCCCTTTCACTTTGGAAATGAACAAATCCTCTCACCATATTTGTAAATGACATAAGCTTTATGTAGTCTTCCCTGAGGTTGGGTGGTTATGCCCTCTAGACCTAGCTTTCCTGACCTGTAAAGGAAAAGGTCACCCAGATTTTATGTTGGGGGGAGGAGATTCCTAGAATCTAGCAAATGTGTTAATTTTTCCATATTTTCTTCTCTGTGTAAAAAAGTTCCAGCTTCTATATGAGCCTTCTCTAGCTATGGAGTTAAAGCTTTTTTCAAAGGCCGTGGAACACTCCTTGCAAACATACTCTTATATTGAATCTCAAAATATACAACGGGTCTAAGAGGAGATTCTTGGATTGATACAGGAGTAGGGTTCACTCCTCCCTCATCTCGCCCCTCCCACCCTGTGGAAGCATAAACCTGGAGTCCACATCCTTTGTTTCTTCAGGTCAAATGCTGCAACCTTTATGGCAGACTCTTGGATATTACTTTGTGCCTACCATATGTCATTAGGAGTCCATGAAAATAGGAATCAAAGCAAAAATTTTTTTTCTTAGTACCTGGGGGAGTCGGGGAGGCTTCAGTCAGACACAGTGAGAGAAAAAGGAAATGTTTTATTTAGATAATTTAACATGGCCGTGTTAGTGATGTGAAATAAGCAAAGTTCAAATCAAGTCATGGAAACCTTGAATTCATTCCCTAAACAGTACCAAAATTGCTTATACATTACAGAATAGCTCCACTAAAACAAAGTAGATTTAAATTTCTAATATGGGAAAACAACAAGGTAGGTTAGGTTCGTATAACAAACAATACACGCTCTATAAAGTCTCAGGAATACCCAAATGTGTTCTGGTTTGGATATGAAAAAGGGACCACATCTAGATGGTGTTTTGGTAAGCAAGCCAATGAGGTGTGCAGCAAACAAAACCTGTCTCTAAAAACAACTCAACAGGCCATTATAAGTATGAGCCCATCACAGTCAAACCTTCAACTGTGACCTGCAGGACAGCAAGACTGAGTATGGAGGCGGGGGAGGAAGTGCTGAAGGGGTTATGTACAGCAACCGTAAAGAAAACTCCAATGGAAGGAAAAATGGCCAGCAGCAGGTGAAGGGCAGCCACTCTTCAGCTCTGTTGCATCAGACACATTCCTGAGCGCCAGGCACTTCTCTGCCTTTTAGATGACACTGCAGTCATCTTGAAGTCAGGTACTTTCTTCTTTTGGTTCTCTTCTTTCTACACTATTTTTTTGCCTCTCTGATTTATGAGAAGGCCCTTTTAGTAAACATTATATCTCACAGTACAATGCAAGGGAAAAAAAGGATCAAGAAGCAGTGCTTTGGATAACTTAGGAAAGAAGCAGTAGGAGCTGCCAGACTGGAAAGGTCAAAGAATTTAAAATCAAAACTAAAACCAAACTCACTTCCACTATCCAATCTTCCTCTAAGAGCTGAGATGTGGCTAGTGAGGCTTGACTACACATGAACACAGGTCACAGGCTGAGTAAGTTAAGACAACATACAAATAAAAATCCCAAATTAACACTAAATAACAGGTTTACGAGACTCTTTTCTTAAGCCAGGGAGTCTGTTCAACTTAGAACAAAGGAGTTCAAGATACCCTACTTCTGTCTGGGAGATATGGTACTTTCTCAGGCAGGATGACCACGGTATTCATAAGTCTGAGCATGCAGCACGAACACCTCTGCCAAACTTGGCAGGGGGAGAAGATGTTACTATACACTGGCTCAGGGTGGATGCTAGTGAGACAAGCTTGAGGTAGGAGGAGAAAAAGGTAAACTAAAAAACAAAACTGATTTCTGCACATATAGCTATCTGATGCAAAGGAAAAGTACACACAACAAAGAGTTAAGGTGTCTTCAAAGCATCTGCCTATGAATAAGAATTTGAAACTAAAAAAGACAAGCTACATTACCCTCAAGTATATTTCATATAAATCAGTTCTCAAAAAAATACCTTCCAGATACAGACATACTATTTATGGTACAGTATATACAAATATAGCAGTATAATTCAATTTATTGCTAGAATTTTATTTGGTTGTTACAAAATCTGTAAGGGTATATATATTAAAAAAGGGGGGGAGGGGAAAATGGAAGGCAGCCAGAAGAGTAAGAGTCATCTTCAAGTTACCTAAAGTGCCAAGCTAATTTATACTATACTTTAACCTTTCCAAGAAAGTGAAATATTAATAGCTCAAATGG
Organism: Carlito syrichta; assembly: GCF_000164805.1. NCBI lineage: Eukaryota > Metazoa > Chordata > Mammalia > Primates > Tarsiidae > Carlito > Carlito syrichta. The sequence continues at coordinate 163,917 of NW_007247015.1, read as the reverse complement.
GCAAGAAAAATGTTAAGGAAAAAAAGAAGCATAAGCCATAATGAGATAAGCAGACACATTCATGAGAAAAGACTTCATCTTTCTTTAACTAAATTTTAATACTTCCAGGAAAAAAAAGGTTAGCCAACACCAAGCTGGACATCATATAAAGAATAAGGCCCAGCCCTTAAATGTTTAAGGGTACTGGATTGTATCCATGAATGACAGGGTAACTTGAACAAAGTAAAAAGGAAATAATCTCCACTTAAAGGAGTCTATGCCATGAAAGCTTCTCTGGTTTCTCCCTGACTTGGCCTACAGAAAAATGAAGTTCTGTAGTTTTTTCCTTTTGTGTTGCCCAAAGACTGCTTTTAGCAACAACACAGCAAATCTAGGCTTAACATACAGGTGACATAGAGGTATTATTACTTTGTCCCAGGTCCATAGAAATAGTTAAAGAGAGTATTGCCCTTGCTCGTATTAGATATGAAAAGTTTGCTACAACCATGTGAAGGCCTCTGCTCAAGGCCTGCCCCACTACAGTTTGGCATCCTCTGGACAGAAAGCCTCTAGCTACTTCTGAATTGATAAGGAAACCAAATATGATTTCACATATTTTATCTCACAATACTTTTGGCCTCAGTCCTGAGAAACATACCAGGTTCTTAGCCCTCAGGTAAAATCTCAGGGGGTATATATAGTTTCCTGGGTCAAAATTAGAGGCATAGCTTTCCTCTAAAGCTCTGGATGGTCAGTCTGAGACAGTGACTTTAGCCCTGCTAAAATTCAGAATGGAGACTGAACTGGAGTTGGGAGCCAGCTATAGCTTTAAGACAGACTTGAGTGGGTGGGTGGGAGAAGACAACCTACCTCACTCAGGTGAGGAATGTAGCTTCACACTGGATAACTTTTTATGCTTATACACCCTGAAATAGGTTTAAAAATGAAAAGACTACCCAATGCGACTTCTATGATTCCCAGGTTGGAATTCACTAAGGGAATAGGAACAAAGAATTAGAATTCTACCTTCCTGAGCCTGGAGTTGGGACTGTCTCCAAAGTGTCTACTCTCCGAATCTATTCCCCTAGCTACCAGGCCAAACCCCATGGCAGCATTTGGGTCTTTGAAGGATGCCTTAAGGAGATGTGGACACACTTTCAGCTGCTACCCAGGTCAGATCATCAATTTTTAATAACAAGTCATTTGCTCACATTCTGTTCAAAACTGTTCTTCCTACTTTCCACACAATATGCACAATTATTTCTTTCATTTTAAATATTTACAAACAGAAAACGCCTATCTTTTAAAGAAAAGACATTTTCTGAGTCTCTATAAAGTGCAGCTAATTTAAGGCAAATTTATGTGAAATATAAAAGGTGGCTTATTCTCTCTATATATACATTTTCCAGTTTTAAAAGATAAGGTCTCCTCCCTCAAAAAAAAAAAAAAAAAAAAAGGAAAGAGAAAAAAAGAGGGTTTTACTCATTTCTTGCAATTTTAAAATGTAAGTTCTTACTGGTTTCAGGAAATCACAGATTTCTGAACATCATATTATAAGTAAAATGGTCTTCTTTTTTTAAAAAAATAACTTTATATAGCTTCTTCAAACAAGTTAAAAAGTGGCAATGTGTCTGCTACAGTAGTTTGGAGGACTAAAGGACTGCTGGGTAAGTAAGGGTTGTTTTTGTTAGGTCAGTAGATATTAGGCAGTCCAAGAGATATATTCATTTCTAATTTATGCCTGATGAGGCTAGACACCTAAAGCTACCCTTAGCTCCAGGAATGAGTATCTTCCATCTCCGTTGGAATCAAATGCTCTCAAGTTTTCTGGTTCTGGCACAGCAGAACCTAGGGAGTTCCAGATTTCCTGGTAGGTCAGCTTCCCATCCACGTCCTGGCCAGTCTTGTGAAATAAATCCTGAAGATCTGTCAAAAAGGAATGACAAAAAATATATATATGCCTAAACATACAAATTTATTTAAAAGTAGCCTCAACTGAATAAATGAATTTAAAGCACTGAAAGAAAAGGTACTACACAGGTTTTTTCCAAAAAGGTAAAGTTTTAGATTTCACTAAATCAGAAATACTAATTTTTGATCCTTTAAGAATGAGAGGAGTATTATATAGCACTATACTCCAAAGTAGAAGCAGTGACAGATAATCCCAGAAGAAATGAATGAACTGACTTTCTTTCTATTAAGGGACTTCCCTTTAGATTTTTCAGATTTTATTCTTTTTTCTTGAGTCAGGGTCTCACTCTGTTGCCCAGGCTGGAGTGCAGTGTCACAATCACAGCTCACTGCAGTCTTGACTTCCTGGGCTCAGGTGATCCCTCTGCCTCAGCCTTGAGGAGCTGGGAATACAGGTGTGAGCCATCAGGTCCAGCTATATTTTTAATTTTTTTCTAGAGATGAAGTCTTGCTATGTTTCCTAGGCTGGTCTTGAACTCCTGATCTCAAGCAATCTCCTACCCTGGCTTCCCAAAGTGCTGGGATTACAGGCGTGAGCCACTGCACCCAACCTAGATTTTTTTTTTTTTGGTCAGGGTCTCATTCTGTTGCCCAGGCTAGAGAATAGTGGCATGATCACCACAGCCTAGATTCTCTGGGCTTGGGCAATCCTTCTGCCTCAGCCTCTTGAATAGCTGGGACTACAAGGCATGTGCCAACATGCTTGGTTAATTTTTAAATATTTTTGTAGAGATGAGGTTTCACTATGTTGCCTTGTCTGGTCTCAAACTCCCAGGCTCAAGCAATCCTCCTGTTTGAGTGCTGGGATTACAGATGTGAGCCACTATGCCCGGCCTTCCAGATTTTAATCTTATATTGAAGGGATGAAAAGGAATGCAGAGGCCTAATGAACTACCTGATAGGAGCTAGCCTGTAAAACAGAGTGTGGCATATTATGAGATTTCTTGTTGGATGGCTGAGGAGGGACTAGAGGAATGACTTGGAAGCCCGTAAGTAGTAACAATCCCCAAAACTCATCGTTTTCTCAGTTTTGACAGGAAAACCAAAGTTCAAAGAGAAAAGTAACTTGCCTGAGACCACATAACTCTTAAGTGGACCAGAACACAAGTTTTCTTATTACCTAGGTGTTCTTTCAACTATGTGATATTGTCTCTCTGGATCCAGAGATTAAGTAGCCCAAGAACCAGGGACTCAAAACCACAATGAGATACTACTTCACAATCACTCGGATGACTATAATAAAAAAGATGGGTCATAACAAGTGTTAGGGAGGATGTGGAGAAAATGAATTGAACCCTCATATACTGCTGAAAGGAATATAAAACGGTACAGCTACTTTGGAAAAGTTGGGCAGTTCCTCACAAAGTTAGAGGTATCTTAGGACTTAGCAATTCCACTCCTAAGTACATACTCAAGAGAAATGAAAACATACGTCTACATAAAAACCTGCACAGGAATGTTCACAGCAACATTATTCCTAATAGCCAAAAAAGTGAAAACAACTGAAACGTCCATCAACTGATGAATGGATGATCAGAACGTGATATGTCATTATGATAAAATATTATTCAGTCATAAAAAGGAATGAATTACTGCTACATGCTACAATATGAATAGACTATAAAAACATTATGTTAAGTAAAAAAATGATATTGAAAGAAGCATACACAAGGCCACATATTGTATGATTCCATTGACATGAAACACCCCAAATAGGCAAATCCTATTTCTAGCCAATAGAAATTGTGGTTGAGAGACTAGGTTGCCAGGGATGGGGGGTGGGGGGCCGATAAGAGACTGGACAGGGACTGTTATTATAATGAGTCCAGAGATTCTTTTTTGAGTGATGAAACTGTTCAGGAATTAGGATAGTGGTGATGGTGGCTCAACGTTTTTAATATACCAAAAAAACCACTGAATTATACATTTTAAAAGGGTGAATATTATGTGATTTATGTCTCAATTTTAAAAAAATAAAGATTCAATAGGCCTTTTGCTGTTTGGTAATCAGGAGAATGAAAATGACCTGAAGGGAAGAAAAACATTGCAGTGCAAGGTCTATCCACCAAGGAGTTCTTATAAACAAGCTTCTGAATAGGCCCAGCAATGCAGCTACTAAAACCTCAAAAGCTCTCCGAAAGCCAGAAAAGCAAGTAGCCCACTTATTCCCAATGCCTGCCACCAATTGGCTAGCTGAAAAATATATATATATTTTTTGGCATGAGTTTATACAACATGTTATGCATTTGGTAGCAGTATTCAAATAAAAATATGATTGCTGCTTCAGGTCATTTCAAAAGTATAGCCATTCAAAAGTGTCTAAGGCCTATGCTGAGAACTAAAGCACATATGTTAAGGATGTTATTCCTTAATCTGATTGAATAGCCTTTTCTCCATTCATTTTCAGCTAATCTTGATGTAATAATGGAGAGTGGGAGGAAGCAATTTAACATTTCCCTTCCCTCAGAAAACAGAGGAAAAAAACAAGGAATAGGAAAAAGAAATAATTGTATTTAAATGGTGATATAAAGTATTAAGTCTTCTATGCTTTAAGCATTTAATTACAGTGTGTAGGTAACTTATTTATTCATTTAACAAATATTCATGAGTACTTGGCACTGTGTAGGGGCTGGAAGAAAAAATAAGAGATAGTCTTTTTTATTTTTATTTTTTTATTTTTTATAATCAATATCTTTTATTATGATATTGTGGGGTACAGTTAAGGGTTAGGTATACAAATATGCTTTGTTCAGACTCCCTTGTTGATAAGAGGTGTCTCCCCATCCCCAGACAGATATTTACTACCATTAATCTCATCTCCCTTCCCCCCCATAGTTTCCCACCACTGTCAGTCATTTTCTTATGGTATTATGTTGGATAATCAAGGTCCACTATATGAGTGAGAACATGGGATACTCAGATAAAAGATAGTCTTTACCCACAAGAAGTTATATTTTGTATCTCCCCAGGAAATTACAACAGTGTTATGTGCTAAACAGGTGGCACATAGGAGGTAACTAATCCAGTCTTGGGAGGTAATGAAATGCTTCCCGGTGGAACGGTATCTAAGCTAAAGAGAAGAGCCAGAGGAAGGTGGGTGGACAGGAGCGAGTGATTTGCCAGGTAGTTTGCAAATGCAAAATCAGGAGGTTCTAAGCATGACAATGCTAGAAGCAAAGCAAACACATTTTTCTGTGAATCATATCCTTCCCACTGATATTTATTTCAAAAGGGCCCCTCATTTTTGGAGGGCCTTGACAAACAGGGTCATCATTTACTCTACTTTGCTAACTGCATGGTCCTGTATTTGCTTTTAAGCCTTCTCCACTAGACTGTAATATCCTTGAAGAAAGAAAGTGAGACCGTATCTTATACTGTTTTCTTACTGCTTTACTAAGGTATTCATTGAGGCATTCAGTGAATAAGATCCCAAAAAACATTAATAGAAACACAATATAGTACATTGGTTAAGAGTGCAAGCTTTAGTGTCAGACTGCCTCAGTTTGAATTCTGCCTCAACCAGTTATTTGCTGTGTGGACTTAGGTAGTTTCCCTATCAGTGAAATGGGAATAATGTACAAATGCTTATGTACATGGGATGGTTATCAGGATTATACAACATAATGTACATCAAATATCTGGCCCATAGGAAGTGCTCAATAAATGTTAGATATATATATATAATGTATAAGCCAAAAAAATTTAAAAAGTTATTATTTTGAACATTCCTGGTATTACTCCACAGTATAAAAATTTACCTTCAATGCTAGAAATTCCTGGTAGGGAGATAGGTCTTAGTTGGGCAGCTTTCTCAATTGGGTTTCCAAGAAAATGTGAAAATTTTGGCAACGCCGATGGCTTTGATGTGAAACTCTGTACTTGCTCTGTAACAAATACATATGGTTTTATTTAGTATTATTGGATCTAACACCAAATTAAACCAGTATTGAAGGTCACCTTTTAGGGCAATTGCATATGCAATTAATTTTAGAGTAACAGTTGAGAATTAAGTAGCAGAGTGACTATGTGAAGTTAAAGGCTTGAACTGAGATATGTTTGTAGGCAAGTGAAGATCAATCTGCATTATATCACATTAAGGTCTGAAGCAGCAGTCCCATTGAAGGTCTTATAGTATAAGCTGGCATTATACATGTTTAGATATTAAGAGTTTAAGCTGCCAAGTGACAACAGCATGGTGGTTAGATAGTAAAGATGTTCTGACATCCTGGGAGATGTGCTATAAGCCCAGTCTGGAGGGTATGCGTCATCAGCCAAGCTGGTGCTTAGAGTTCTACCATAAGATCATGTAGCACAATGTTAGGACAAGGCCTCTCAATGTAGTTCTGTCTCTCATCCCAAAGATAATTCATGAGAGGCTGTATTACTGCTTTTCCCAAACTGAAAAATATTTGGGGGGTGGGGAGGGATCAAAGCCAACACAGATCAGTGCCTTGGTTACATCTTCACAGGGCCTAAATCAGTGGAGATTGATGCGTCTGCTAATATTGATTGGCTAGGTTCCTACCTAAAGCTAAAGGTTCTTCCAACTCAACGATCTCATTATTTGTTAATGACTTTTAGAAGGACAAGTATTTATTTTTAAGTAAATTTTTTGCACTTACAGAAGTGAAAAGACTCTCATGAACTACATTTAGGGCTGGTTTAATATACACTATGACAGTAACATTTTTGCCTATAATTGGATGCAGACAGCATGGCAAAGTCTATTTCCAGCTAAACATTACCGATTCGTCCCTTAATAGACTAGAGTACAAATCATGTACAAAATGGGCTTTTTCTAAATGAAAGCAAAGTGTATCAGCTTCATCTCGGTGCGCTCAGGCATCACTCACTCAGTTCGATCAGTACTGTTAGAACACCTTCCCTGCTCCCTGTGTGGGAAGCAAGCTGCCCAAGCCTCCATGAAATATTCAGAAGCTGGCCCTGCTCTCACCTGCATCAGCGGTCTCTGGAGGCCTGTTGCTCTCAGGCTTGTTTGTGAGAGCACTGATCAGCTGGAGTTTCTCTCTTAGCTTGGATACCTGAGAATTTGAACTATCTTCTTTCTGTCCAAAACAAAGATTACAGAAGGTTTAAAGTGGTAGTAAGGCCTCATCTGAATCTTTACTATATTCCCAGAGCCTACTTGGTATGTAGTGCTTAATCCTTTATAGGTTCCCTATAAAGGTAATGAAGGAATGAATCAACAAATACTAGTGCTATCTTTGGACCTCAGCGTTGATGAGTGTCTAGCTGGATTTGAGACCATTAAGAGAACATTATGCTACAGATGATCTGACTCACTGTGAACATTTGTCTGATGGAGGAAGGCATGCATGTGTCAGCAGTAAAAGAAATGTATGCTTGCTTAGGTGCCTATGCAACACCTATTTCCCAAATGAGTAGGATATTATTTCCTAGGAGCTATTTCACACTAACTAAATAACTTTCCTAAATATCTTGCTTTGCCCTGTGCCTAGACCACTTTAGGCAGAATTTCATGCTTTTACCGCCTTTAAAATAAAAGCAACTGAACAAAAACAAACCACAAGTATTCTTCTGATCTTTCTTCTGTCACCCCATGATGATTCAACTGGAGGCAGGAATTGTTAGGAAGATGAAGAAGGAGTTGTAATATTTCTTTCTTTTTAAATTGTTTCCTCTAGAAACAGGGTTTTGTTCTGTGGCCCAGGGCTGGAGTACAGTTGTACAATCACAGCTCACTCTAACCTCTAACTCCTGGGCTTAAGCAGTACTCCCACTTCAACCTCCTGGGTCGCTAGGAGGACTAGAGTAGCGATAGAACTATTAGCCATCATGCCTAGCTAAATTAAAAAAGATTTTTTTTTTTTGTAGAGATGAGGTCTTGCTTTGTTGACCAGAATGGTCTTGAACTCCTTCTGCATTGTTCTCCCAAAGCACTAGGAGGAACTGTAATATTTCTAATTAAAAGGCTTGCTTCTTTATATCTTTAAAAAAAGCTTTTTCCCCATACTCTGCTTTATTTTCAGGAGGATCTAGAGTGACATATAAAAATACATTTAATTATAAACAGAAACCTGGTTTTTATGAGGCTAGTTTCTATCTGCTCTGACTACTGTGAAAGGACCTGATCCTATGTCTAATGAGAACAGCAACTCATCACACATTTCTTTGATCAAAATGTGTGAACTGCTCGCTCTCTCTCTCATCCTTATTTCTGTCCTAACACTTACTATAGACCAGAACACTCTTGGTTTATTTAAGGAGCTAAAATATGAACATATGTAGTGAAAACTAGATACTCAATGCTTGAAGAATTAATGGTACAGAGACATTACATCTGGTTAGGATGTTTAGATGAGGTAGGACAAGGGAACTGATACACTGGGATGACAGTTAAAAACAAAAAGGGTCTGAAAGTAAAGCCAAGAAATTTAGGCAACAGTGAGTACTAGTGTTGTGTTCTGATATTTACTGTTAAAATGCGAACTATTGCTGAAATCACTACTACTTTCTAACAGTAACCACCTTTTATTGTTTTGCACTCAATATTTATATCTGGCTCTTAAATTTTTCTTGTCATTCTCTAGGTGAGGTTAAAAAAAACTTCAGGAGCATTTAGAAAACTTAACAGCCAGGCGTGGTGGCTCATGCCTGTAATTCCAGCACTTTGGGAGGCGGAGGCAAGAGGACTGCCTGAGTCCATGAGTTCAAGACCAGCCTGGAAGACATGGTGAGACCTCATCTCTACAATAAATCAAAAAATTAGCCAGGCATGGTGGTGTACGCCTGAAATTCCAGCTATTTGGAAGGCTAAGGCAGAAGGACCACCTGAACCCAGCAAGTTGAGACTGAGGTGGTCATGAGTGTACCACTGCACTCCAGCCTGGGCGACAGAGTGAGATTCCGACTCAAAAAAACCCCAAGAAAACTTAACAAAAACCTAGCTTAGCATTTATTAAAAATCTTAATGTATATGACTTTATCTAGACAATATAAAACTGCTAAGGAAGAAAAAATAAAGATGGAAAGCATTACATCAAAAGTTGCCTGTTATGACGTTAGCTGTGGGCTTGTTAAAAAAAAAAAAACTGCCTGTGCTGTGCTTCCAGTCCAAGTTCATTTCCTCTGAACCTAACATCTTCTTAATTTTCAAACACCATGTGCATCTGCAATGATAGTTTAGTCACTTGGTCATAATTTTCCTGGCTTTTCCTTTATCTTAGCCTGGGGCTTATAATATTAAACAGCACTCTAATCAGAAAATGTTGTAATCAAACTTTCTTTCCTGGGATATCAAAGCCTATCACACATTGCTTGTCTTATCTTGACAGTATGTCTGGGAAGAACAAAAATGGGGAAGGGACAAAGTGAAGGGAACTAGTTGAGCTTAAATGGACTATGAATACACTGAGATTGCAATCTAAAAATAGGGAGTAATTTTTAGGTTAGACACCATTTTTTTTTTTTTTTTTTTGAGTTGGAGTCTCACTCTGTCACCCAGACTGGAGTGCAGTGACCGTTCCTGGCCACCGCAGCCTCGACCTGCTGGGCTCCAGCGATCCTTCCGCCTCAGCCTTCCAAGTAGCCAGAATTATAGGTATGCACTACCACGCCCGGCTGATTTTTTGATTTATTGTAGAGATGAGGTCTCGCCTGCCCAGTCGGGTCTCAAACCCGCGGGCTCAGGCAATCCACTCACCTCAGCCTCCCAAAGGCGTGGGATTACAGGCTGAGCCACCAAGCCCGGTTAGACACCATTTTTAGGTTATTTATGCCTCTGTCCTCCATCATTAGTACAGATCACTTATTGTTTTAGCCTAAAAGTAATATCCTTAGGGAAGTCTCTGTTAACCCCCTCATCATACACCTATACTGTTCCTTTGTATCACTTATCATACCTGTGATTCATGATCTGTAATTCATGAAGTGTTAATAAGAATTTCTGACTGATAAACTTCAAGCTCCCTCAGAATAGGGGTCATGTGTCTGTCTTGCTCACTGTGGTCACCCCAGTTCCTAGCAAAGTGCTTGGTACAGGGTAGGTGCCTTATTCATTTGTCTACTAATATACTAATTTATTAATTGCTTTGTCTTACAGTTTTAGCTCCTTTTGAAAAAGCAACATTATGTTGAATTGTATCTCACATCTTTAAAATAAAAGAGAAAAAAAGAAAAAGCAACAGTAGATGAAAAGCACAGAGGTGCTGATGTATTTATTTTTACTTCAGGGTAAGCCTCTTATTATTTACCTTCATGCTTTGGGTTTTTACTGTATCTGTTCTGTTGGTCACTTGATCCAAAGACTCTCTTTTTAGAGTGGTAGCTCTATCACCCATCTTAAAAGGGGAGAAAAAAAAAGGAAGATTAAAGGTAAATATTAAAACCTGAATAACATCTAGCACTTTTAAACACATTGGTCAAACTTATTTAAATGATCTCAGAATACTTTCTTTTTTTTTTTTTTTGAGTTGGAGT